>NC_061127.1:5757575-6060606 GCF_905220365.1 Vanessa cardui | reverse complement strand
GTGTGTGTTCTGAATATTGACATAGCCGGAGCAATGACGTCAATTCGATGACGTAAAATATAACAGCTATAAGTAAGGACAATTTTTATATCAGTTATAATTTCATAATAGATTCCATATGGTAATTATTAATATAACATATTATACCGCTTCATATTTTGCCGAGTCTATTACAGCATATTTTTAAGTATTACGAGATCTTAATAAAATATTATCCATTTAATAAAATATATTTTTAATCTACTTCAAATCTCACTTCGTTTACAAATATTTACAAAACATTAAGTGTCGTATTACAAGCTTAATTGATTTGTTGATTACGGCCATCAAGGGTTATTAAGTGAAGTTGAGTAATTTTCACAACGATTGACCACTAATTAATTATTATAGGTTATATTCGAACAAAAAAAGCACAACATGATCTTGAAACGCTGATCAATCTAATTTCAAAAAAACATTAAGCAATTTTTGATTATTTATATAAAAAATCTTATGTAGATAAAAAAGTTATGATTGCTCTATACCTACTCCGTAATTACCATTTAATTTCAGTCTGCTGACTCAATTTTATTAATAAAATAAAAATGGTTATTCACACCTATTGCAGTTTAAAATAATATAACTTAAATTACTGAGTTTCTTGTCGGTTCTTCTTGGTTGATTCTATGTACATTTCAAAACCGGTGATAGCTTTACTTTTAATACAATTAATTAAAATGACGAGTCAAAAGTGCTTTTAAAAGTCTACCTGAATAAAGTATACTTTGATATGTGATATGTGAATTTAAATTTCGAACTTGATTACAAATGAATATCGCAATAACTCAAGCGAAATAGCTCATTAACAAATATATTATATTCTTCTTTTCTCAAGGTAATATTCTTAGAAGAATTTCACAAAGCTATTGTATATTATTTTCATTGTATGTAAGAGACAACTTCTGAGAAAAATGTTGTAGTTTCAGTGAGTCATTTAGGTTTTTAAATATACCTAATGAATGCCATTTTTTATGGTTTCAAACATTCGTAAGGAGCAACTTACTTTTGTAATTCTTCTCTCCAAGCAGATTCTGATGAATTAAGCGGTTTTCCAGTCATAAACATCGATACTTGACTTATACATCTCTTTAATCCGGACATTCTCTTGAACATAAAAAATTTGCTTCTCTCTATTTTGAAACTCTTTATATACTATTATTAGAAGCGTAAAATACACTATAACAGCTGAACGCTTTCTGTCAGTCTTTTAATATGTGTCTAATTCAAAGTTTTTAACTCATTCAAAAGCGGCTCCAACTCTTTCATTCAACTTCTTATAAGACTATCTTTTGCGAATGTGTCTTTAGTGGGAATGACAGTAATGATTACAAGAGTACCTCCGCCCCATCACTCAGCAGCACATTAATCAGATATTCACTGAACACTTCCTTTATATCAAACAAGAGTACAACAAATCTTCTCAGTGTCTTTATCAAAATCATTTTGAATGAAACGCACTAGACTAATCTTAAAAAAATGGCGTCGTAGAATAATTGAAACGACTTATTCCACTGGCACTGATTGTGCGGAGAATTAGCCGTGTACTGAAACAGACGGATGTTTAATGAAACGGAGGCGAAGACGATCACAAACAAACACTACACAATCGCGAGCATCCCGTGCCAACGCTGCCAGTGGCGCCACGGCGCGTCTCTCAGTCGCCTCCTGTAGTTTTTTAAGTTTTTACTCCAATCGCTACTCATATTATTATTACATGCGAGAATATATTGAGTTCTTAAAACTACGCACGATTGAATGTTTCGTCTAAATATTTACTGAATCAGACACTTCAACTGTTTAATGGTGAATTCAGAACACATTGACTGCGCAAAAAAATTTGGACGAAATTTTATAGCTCCCTGGATTTACGAATCAGACGTTAATGACGCATAAGCAAGCGTGACGCCAACGGAATCGTTACTATATCTATGACAGTGTACATATAGTCTCTTTGACAATCCAAAGCATTTTCATTAATTAGTTTATAAATTAAGCTAATCAATTTACATATTGATGCACAATAACCTATAAGTATAATATCGAGAAAAATCTTATGAGTAACTCAGAGACAGAACTGTATTTCTAACAAAACTAATCGAAGAATAAATGCAACAAAAGTATTGTTGTTTTGTTGTATTTCATTCTACATATTTAACGAAACTGAACAGCTGTCAGAAAAAAATTACCTTCAGAAATTTGGCGCCGTAATCTATACTCTAGGCAAGCCTAGATTCCAATGAGTGACAAGAGCTGGTTTCATGGCTGTTTTAAATTAGGGTTCAAAACAATAGCACACTGTTATCATTGTACGTACGTAAAGTGTTATTAGCTACGCTAATAAGTCATGCGGTGTACAATTAAATTACTTTGTTCATTCGAGACAAAGCATCCAATTATTTAATTAACGATTGATTATATATTAGTAAAAATAATTGAAGCTCCAGGCCAGATATTATAAGGTTATTTTGTCTCATTCTTACGTGAACCGAGTGTCCATATTTATTTATTAAAGAGTTTCTTGATTTTTTTTAAATTACTAAAGAAATTCGATCATCATTAATATATGTTTGCCTCTGAATCTGTAAAATCTGGATTATCATTTATTTGACTTCCATTTAATGTACCATTTAAAAATAGATAAAATCTCTTTTTTCATTTGTTTATCGAAGTATTTCTTTTTGTTTCGTTTTTAAATAAAAATGTATACAAGAAGAAAAAGGAGCTGGCTTAGAGAAAAGGCAACAATTGAAGTAAAGCGGTAACTAATTAATGATGAACAAGATGATGACAAAGATGTATGAACAAAAACCTCGCTTCAGAACTAGTCAAAGTATTGAGTGGACTTAACTTGCGTTTGAGGGTTACGTGGCACGTCAAAGCGACAATACTCAGCATTGTATGAAGACAGAGTTAATATTCATATCTAAATTATAGAGTTTCAAAGTTTAACTTAAGTAACTATAAGCATAGATTAAAAATAGGTACTCATATTTTTTGATAAGGATTAATATTCTGTGACGTGGTATGTAATAAATTGACCCAATCTTGTCCTTAATAATAACATTTTTAACCTAAAAACTCACTGTATTTATTCTTTAACAGCAAATACGATATGGGCCAGACATAATTTCAGTATTCATAGTCATTATGAAGATCTAACAATCTCACTTACTATTTTGTATTTTGATTCTGTTAAAGCTTTGGTAGAGTTTGTATTGAAAAAAATCTTTACGATTACGTTAACATGATAGGCTATCATATAAAATACATCAAACATACTAAAGAGGTTTTATAGAGGTGTTTTTATCGGCAAAAACAAATAAAACCTCTTTGTAGTCAATGGTATTGATTTGGTTCAAAATATTTTAAAAAATGTATTCATTTTATATTTATATGAAATAGTGAAGCTGTTGCTTATTACGTTGACATGTTTAAAGCAATGCCAAGTGTTTACGGAACATGTTTGTATTTAATCATAGTTATTATTAACTATTTTGTATTTTAAATTAGGAATTTATTTTATAAGAATTGTGAACGTATGAATACCAAGGCAACTTATAAATACTTTTGCAGTCTATCATTTGAAACCTGATAAACGCTTCTATGGCGTCAAACAGACGCGACTAAGAAAGAGCACTTTGCATTATATAATTGCAGAGATCTTTAACTTACACGAGCCTGTGTGATAAAAATGTTAATAACATTTATAGACCAGTTAAGTGGTCATTGCGGCAATTTGTAATATATGACATTTTATTCAGTGGAATGTTAATACGTATTTAGCTAAAAGAACTCAAATCTAGACAAAAACAAGTTTTTATATGTTTTTTTTTTAATTTGATACTTCTTGGTCGATAAAGGTGTATATTGGATTAATGTAATATTACTGGAATATTTAAGTTTCGTTTTTAAACAGCGTGGTTGACTAAACGTCAAACATTCTCCATAAGAGAAGAGAAGCTTATTTGAGCAATAGGTTTGTTACGTACGTATGAAGAATTTATGTGTTTACATGTACTCATTAAAACTCTCGACTAACCGCTGAATAAACGTAAACAAAACGTGAAACGGAAAACATTTAAATACAAAGATGCAAAATTACTGGGTAGATATTTTATATAATCATCTTTATAATATACTTTGTGGTTGCTTGTTTTTTTTTATGGCAAATGGAAAAGGACTACCGTCGCCCCTAGAAATCTGCAACACGTTGCGTGTTTGTGTCTGCTCTAATTCAACAGCTTCTTTATATTTTAAAGGGAGGAGAAAGATAAATAGCTATATAATATATAATCTTATAAGTTACGTATACAGAAATTATAACAAACAAATAATAGACAATGCAGATAAAATTAAAATCAAAATAAAATATACTTTACTACTTTTGTCGTCGATTCTACAGAGAAGAATCGATTACATAGATTATTATTATATACAATAATTCAACTAATTATTAAATACCCCATTCCATTTATGTGATGCTTCAGGATGATTGGTATCATTATCCTGGATTCGAAAGACTTTTTTAGGAATTTCGTAATCTATGGCAGGTTTTGTTTTGATTTTATTTCATTGTAAACCTGCAAGTCATTTCTTTACATTTAACTCCAAAATGATGAAACCTTTGCAAAATGAAATTATGAATGTTATGCGTTAGTTCAGTTAGAATTCGAGTTTCTCGATGACAATTTATTTTATCATTGTTTACTTTTTCTTGCACAGCTGCAGAGAGATGTACCTCTGACCAGCCCGTATTTTTTTACGATGTTTAAAATTTTTTTTTTATTACGTGGTATCAATTTACTAAAGTACTATTAAGAATCCTCCTTAGTTTTTTACACATCGACAGCTGAAACTCTTCAAAATGAGACTATAACAACTTTTTATGTGCATAAATCTTCTCATAATAACTGGAACAAAAATCGGCCAACGCTATTATTATATAAGATAATTTATAATCTTAATTTTTTAGTTTTTTCTAGTTCACCTGAGGGTCTCGTCTTAGGAGTTGGTCACCAGGCATTAGATAACGTTAAGAAAAGGCTATGTTTTTCCTCGGGGTTCAAAATTGCTTAATAATAATTTCATCGAATTCGGTTCATTTTTTGTTTGTACAGACTATCGCGTATATGTACGATTTTTGTTTGTGATTGTACCTAGAATATATCTGTCATGTCATGTTTGAAATAACGTCCGTTATTCCAAGTTTGTGTTTAGTGATGTGCTGTGAGAATAGTTATATACATTGAGACATCGGACAAATGTTTAGGTTTGAAGATGCGTCAGAACTCAGAGGCAATGTTTGTGATTGTTTCACAGTAGTAAATCACACGGCGGGTTAAAACGGCTCATGTACGGTATTTATCAGCACTGTATGATTTATTTAGTATCATAATAAATGTAATGGTATCGATCACTCACCCTGCCCGGGTTAGCAACCTTCCTGCTTTAATGGCTCGATTCAATTGAAACGTTCTTCGTATGTTTACGAACGATGTTTATTGAATCTTCATTTCTCACATTTTAACAAACCAACTGACTTAAATATGACGCTATATATAAATCAAAGGTTTTTCTTATATCGAGAACGAGTTAAGTCACTGATGGGCTTAAAAGCTCCATCATTACAGATATATCTATATGCATATAGATATAAAAGGGCCGAGAAAGTTTTGTACCTTTTTCTCCTGTACTTTTCAATCGACTTTCTTTTGTTTATTTTATTTAGTAAAAAATTTAAAAACAGATCTTATTCTACATTTATTAGAATAAGTAAAGTAGTGTGCAAATTTAAATAAAATGCTTCCCACAAGATTTCAATTATGATTATTACGTTGGGTGATTATTAGCTATAAAAAAACATGGAAAAGTAATAATTTATTCTATTGAAGTTTGGAACATTTCATTCCATACCTTTAGCCAAAGATTTAAATATCTTAGGATGAACTTCGTCCTCGGTGAAACGCAAATGCTGTTGCCAAGTCGTTCCAATGGTGACACGTGAGTTTGAAATAGTCTTCGTGTTATAGTGTGCTATTTCAGTATAACACATTTCATGGGATACATTTGGTACCGCTACTCCCTCATAGATGGCATTAACTCATCTTAAAATATTATCGGTTTTAAATTTGACATTTAACTCTGAGAGTATTCATTGTTTAAATTTTTATTCATGTAGTATAGTTATTTTCAACACTAATTAATATTTACTAATAATTCACTTTTATTATTTGAAGTACAATAAAAGTCAAAGCGGGAACTCTATGTATAATCAACATTATGATAAAAAATATGTCACGTGATTGAAATTTATATGAAGCGTGTGCCACGATAAATGAAACGTGTTTGATCTCAATACAATCTGGTTGTCGCTTCGCTTGTATCGAATTTCTTACTCGTTGCTAAGCAAAGGGCTGGATAGCGAATAATACAAAGATTGTTTAATATACAAAGATTGATGCTGTGTCTCATTCATACTAATAACAAATCAATGATGATAGAAAGAGAAGGAATCGGTATTGTAACTAAATATTATTCATAGTAAAGTAAGTAAGTAAAGTAACAGCCTGAAAATTACCCACTGCTGGGTTAAAGACTCCCATTAAGGAGAGGGTTTGGAACATAATATTCCACGCTGTTCCAATGCGGGTTGGTGGAATGCACATGTAGCAGAATTTTCATTAAATTAGACACATGCAGGTTTCCTCACGATGTTTTGCTTCAACGCCGAGCATGAGATGAATTATAAACACCAATTAAGCACATATATATAGTGGTGATTGCCTGGGTTTGAACGCGAAATCATCGGTTAAGATGCACGCATTCTAACCACTGGACCATCTCAGCTCTATTATTCATAGATCCGTGTGAAATTAATCGCCCCTTAAAAGACAGTTATAGAAATATCCATATATTAATTACAGAGAGAATGTCAACAAAGTATAGTATAGTATGTCTATTATGTCACGGCAACGACTACTGACGTGACGGTTTTCGGTTTCATTTTTTTTTTAAACACGTCAACGGTTCTTTGAACTGGTTTTGGTGAGTCATATTTATCGAAAATTCGTTATAACAGTCGCTCATTTTATAGACGCTGATAAAAAAACCTTAAGAAGAAATAAGGAAAGATAAAAACACCTTGTACGGTTTGATTTATTGTTTGAAATCATCCTTCGTTCAAATGCGGTTTAAATAAAACTTAATTTGTTTTTTTTAAATAGTTTCTACTAAATTATAAACATTTACTCCTCAATAAAATAAGTATAGTACGTATTTACGTCGATTTCATACGCTTATAACTCCATTTGCCGTAATATAATCGGTATAAATTAGCTATATGTAAAAATGTTTTTAACTACGAACTTTGGCCATGGATCTGCCATTACATAATGTCCAAAGTGGCTGTTTTTATGATAATTATTGTGTTCATTCACAATAACACATTGTTTGCTATTTCAATTTTTTTATGAATGTTTCGAATACTTTAATGTTAAATATTTTACAATGCGAATTATTATAAATAAATAAAATATTTATTATATTATTAATATAGGTATAATATCAGTCACCATGAGTCGGTATCATTAGAATTGATTGGACAAAAAATATTAGAAAAACCTGCGTTGGTGGGTTTTAGTAACATTGAAAAATTGAGGATAGTAACCCGTGTTTCGTCATTCGTTCGTTCGATTCGCTCATTTTTGTCTCAGTTAATTCTATTGATAATGATTCATAAGATGACGGTATTTCAAACTAAGCATTGTGACGTAAATTTCCTACCTAAACTACAAATAAAGTTAAAAGTCAATATTACATTCGAATAAGTTATGTATAATATTATATGTTCTTTAAGTGACGTGTTCGTATCTATTTAGATGACAGGATTTGTTTTTCATTATGAATCTGGAACGCTATCAAAGTCATTGATTTCAATTCCAAAGCACTTTCCAAATGTATGTATGACCGACATGTGTAACGTTTAAAACGAGTGACAAATCTAATTAAAATAAATCATCGAGATGATTATCTTAGCATTTTGAATACGTATATTAATAGTATCATTTCGAACTATTTGCAATGATCGGTCTGTAGACAACTATATTTAGGAGGAAATTACAGACGTGCCTAGAAATCGAAATTCAGGCCGGCCGTTTCTAAACAGCGATAAGGCAGGAAGCAGGGGAACTGTTCTATTGCAAACATTAACATTGGCGCCCGCCACATACCCGATTGGCTGCCCGTGATGCCAAAGCGATATGACCCTTATCAGCGACGTTATAAGATTCATAACACATCCGTTTCCAGGACTTATATTCCGAAATGAGTTCTACATACGTTAATAACCTCATTGTTGTGCGGATTGGGCATCACGTAAGTATTAGTTCAGAGGAAGTGAACGGCCTCGCGACGTTCTTGGTACAATCGTGCTAAGAATTCGCACAGCCAGTATAAGTGTCAATAGCAATTTATTACTAGGAACTTTCTATAATTTTGCACCTGTATGTAAGTCTTCTACGTGTTTATCGTTTTTGTCTTCATCGTATCCTTCTCAAACATTGAATAATAATTTATGTATGTGAATATTTATTAGTTATTTATCCTTCTGATTGTACAACACAACCGTGTTAATATAAGGGTATTTCAAAACAATTAATGTGCTCAACGGTATCAATACCTATTGCTCATAAACTCACATTTATATGCGAAGGGAACTTTGTTGAACTAATAAATTAGTGTCCACATTTGACGTGGCGTTTTAAATTGTTTTAAGGTCGATATATTTGCAAACACATTATATTATGTTCAACGCTGTACAGCTCAACAGGATAAACTGCAGTATCCCTGACCGACAACGCAGCATAAGGTTATATTATCTGCCAAAGGAGCATTGTTTTGGTAGCGTCTCTGCGGCGGCAAGTTTCCTGTATATCATTACCGATCGTGCTTTAAAGAAGGACGTCCGTTTCCTTTTAACGAATTTTGCATATTACGAGAAATTCACTAGGTTTTGACTTGCGTCAAAGCTGTTCAAAAACGGATGGAGTTCGTGCGTCTATTGCTGTCTAAGAATAAGTAATTTCATTGACTTACTCAGTAAATTATCATAAAATGTAAAAGTAATTAAATGAAGCCTTTAAAACGTGGCATTTACTTGGGTAATAAACATACTTGCAATTAAATTGGATGGCAATTACTGAAGACCGGGTCGATAAAGAAGTAATAAACGCTGGCGGCTATGAAGCCATGTGGGCGCCATTGTTCTTGACCTCCATGGCTTTTTAATGAAAATTCTTGTGAAGAAATGCATACTTAACATCAGTACTTAACGAGAGCCTTTTATTTATTTATGTTTATTTATTTCAATAATTACTGTGAAAATAATAAAATCTTACCTAAGAAGAAGGTTGAGGGCACTATCATTTCTGGTAGTTGGAATGTCTTTGACACTGGAAGGTTCACTGCGCACGCCTCGAAGGGAAAGTCGAAGTTGCCGAGGAATTGAGCTAAGGAGACCGCTGCTGTTTCTGCGTTGATTAAGGCTCTTGGATCGTGTTAATTTATTCGCTTCAAGATCGACGGTAGGAACGGCAACTTCATCCCCACTCCTCGAAATCGTTGCACTCGATGCATTCGTTTTAATTATAGTTGGTACAGCGCTATTCACATCTCCCAATAATTTGTCCCACGGCGACTCGCCATCCTCCTCAGAGATTGTCTCGAAACTTCTAGGGCCAACAGATGATGACGTCTTGTCTGACATTTTGGAGGGTAGGTTTGAAAGTGAAGGTAAGAAACAACGGAACGCAACAGAACAGACACCACACTACTTCGTCACTTTGGATTTTTAGTTTCTTGACAACACTTCACTCTTATCATAATATCCATTTGTAAATCATAATGTTTGGGATAAAAATGTTGACACTGAAACAAAAAGAAAACTTATTTACTATGGCTAAAATCTTAATAACATCAAATAAGAAAATAATAACTTCTAAGTCACAAGTACAATAAAGAAGATATGATTTGTCTACTGGTTCCCGCTTAGAATCTGAATGTTGAAAACTTTTACTTCGCTAATAAGCCTTTCTAACGTTGTACATTAGAGTAATTATTAGCAAAGAGAGAAAGGAGTCTTAATTTGAGACGTACAGTCATCTGTTTAAAAACAAACAGATTTTTTGTTCTTTCTTAATATCATATAATTTGATGGATAACTTTCTTATGTTAGTATAGTTATTCCGTAAAGAATTTGGTTGAATTCATATATAGAGTGAAAGCATATTAAATTATATACTATCTGGGATCTTAAAATACATGTTATTTAAAGTATGAAGCGATCAAATGCTCGTTTAGAGCTCCGTCCATATAATTTTCTCTGCATACTCAGTAATTATTCTTTATAGAATTATCAACTTTTGCTATCTTTTTAACATAAAACGTGCACTACTTACAAATAAAAGTATAATAATGTTTGCAATAAAAAGTGAAATGTTATTAAGTTGTTTCGTTATTATTAAGAGCAGTTAAATTATTACATATGAAATTATTATTTTACTCTATTATTTTTGTTTTTACTCGACGGATCATTGATTTAAATGAATTGTTAAGTATATAAGAAAATTTGTATCAACAACAAATTTTATTATTATGTGACAAGTGACAACATGACATACATTACTCTGATCCTAATGCAAGTAGCTAAAGCACTTGTGCTATGGAAAATCAGAAGTAACGACGGTACCACAAACACCCATACCCAAGATGACACAGAAAACTAATGATAATCTACATCGACTCGTCCGGGAATCGAACCCGGGACTTCGGAGTGGCGTACCCATGAAAACCCGTGTACACACCACTCGACCACGGAGGTCGTCAGGTATCTCAGCAGGTAAAAAAGGGCTAAACAATTGTGTACAAAAGAATACGGAAATAAATAAACTGACGACCTATAATTTAGTATTTGTAAGTACAAAGACTATAACTATTTTAGTTCCCTAAAATAAATTGTTTGAAGCATATGCAACGCATCTCGTGAACGTAAACATCGCGATATGATCACATCTTCCAAGTCTCTTTGACGTAACTATAGAATTAGCCACACTATTTTGGTACTTAACTTGCATGTAATATTTAAAAGTTTAATTATTATTAAATGTCAAAACGTCAATGGCTGGCGCCAGGTTATTTATTTTGTTTTAATTAATATTTATAACAGCCTGACTCACGATTGTTCTATAAAAATGTTAATGATTCAACCGATTAAATACTCTTGATGGAAGACATTGTACATTTTAAAATGAGGTTATGAAAAGTACTGTAATGTTCAAACGTCAGGCTATTTTTATCTTCTCGCAGCTATGTCTATTTATCGTGCAAATTAAGATAATTTCATTTCACCCAGTTTTGTTGTTGCCATGACGAAATATAACATTTCAAAATTGTAGTTACATTTAGAACGTTTGTAAATGTGAACGGGAAAAAATGCTTATAAGTTACGAATTCGATTATAAAATATATATTTGGTAAGATTTCTGCACGCTGCAAACATCAGGAGGGCCACATTAACCATAAACATCAAATCGTCTTTTCAGCTGCACAGAAATACTCGTCATGTGCATTAAACAGTCATATTTAATTCATAACTCCATGCAAATATATGTAATAAATCCTTAAACATATCTAAACAAAGTTGCTTTGCAGTTAAAGTAATATACCCTGTTTAGCAGTGTTGTTTTGTACTTGCTGACATTGTTATTGGTATTCAATGATTTACTTCATTTTTACGATGTAATGTGTCAAACAATACGTAAATTTATAAATAAAAATGAATTCGTACTCTATGTATCTTTCAAGTAATATAATTGATCGTTTGTATATTGTTCGAACTATAAACGTAGTACGTTTAAATTCGATCATTCCGATCGATATGTAAGCAAGCTAAGACCTATAAAATATAAATAATCTCAACTTTTTTTAACATAAAATGTAATAATTTATAAATAAATCATCGTCGTGTCGACCGATTCGTACTGTAATTCTTTTCAGCCCATGGTGATTTAAAAAAAAAAATTTTTTTTAAATCTATCAAACAAATTTCAAAGACTGTTCGAATATTGAAACTGCGGCGAGATCAGCTACTGAGAATGGTCTATCTTAAATAAAAGTCCGAAATGCTGAAAATATTCGGTTTTGCACCAATCAGAAAATCGAGAATATCACATAGATTTACCCAATATATTTTAGAAATTGAGTGTACTACCCTCTATCCAAAACGTCACTACAAATAATATTATATTGACACTGACGATAAATGTGTAAATATATCGATTAGGTTAGATTATTAAAATATATCAAGATTTTTCCTTTCCCTTCTAAATAAATGAAAAGATTGCAGTCTAAGATCGCGTAGATGGCGCGCTTGACAAAAATTAAGAGCTTCAATTACATCTAGATATATGTTTCGGTATTAATCCCAATCATACCACTTACGAAAAATGCAATTACTCGTCAAAACTTGTTGAATCATTCCCTACATTTCATGCACAATTTTGGAAACTACATGCCATTTAGTTCATAAAAGATCGTTTGTTAAGCGTCTAACTTTCAATGGCGTGTACAAAGAGTTTTCAATTAATTTAAAAGGTAATACAAATATCACAACAAAATTGAATGAATACTTAGATGAGTTATTATTATCATTCATCATTTATATGAATACCGTCTTGCTTCAAGGTCAAATAACACCAGATCAGTTTGATAAAATAAAAACTACATATGGCTCGTGACTACATATTTACCTATACGAATCTTGGCGGAAGAAATACGTTCTTAACGTACTGAAAATAAGATGGAGTTTTCTATGTAAAGTATCGTATAGAGTAATAAAACGTCACGGTGCCAAGTGTCGTTCGGCGAATGTGGGTCAATGCTCCAGAGAGTCCATAACCGACTCTTCCATAAATTTAACAATGCGTTCACTTTATTTTTAACTTTTATTACACTAATTATATATTTTTTTCCTAGTGATATTACCTAATGCCCCGTATAAGTCTACTAAAAATGAAATACCTCACCAGAAGTAAAGATTACGTATACAATATACAACTATAATAATTAATTTCAATGAAACTGTTATATAATCTCTAAATTATGACATTAGTTAACGTCACATCAGTACTAAAGTCCACTATAAATTACATTCGCGAATTAGTTTAATCGTTTATATATTTATATGAAATATAAAAATAATGTATAGTTGTTTTATTATCCTTACGCTGATTTCTGTCTATTGCGACTTATTATCATAAATGAGGAAAATATATAATTATATAAAGCTATATTGAACTGAATATAATGTAATAATAACTTTTGGTAAATCGTATTATTGTCGTACCAGTTATTTATTTAGAAAAATTATAATGCAGTCGCTTTCTGCCTTCGCTTTCTTCGATTTTGATATTGTTTTTAATAGCAAGAGCTATTAACGAAGGAGGTTTGTATACATAAACTTTGTAACTATGATAGTGTCTGTGTTCTCTAAAAAAACTATTTATGTAAGCTTAATATACCAAAAAAATATTATGAAATCGTAGGTCTTGCAACCCAAAATAACATGTGTCTATATTATAAGGTTAAGTCATAAATAATTATTCTAACAAAATACATTCATAGAAAACTATAGGAGAAAATACAGTCACAATCAACGAATCTTTTTTTTCCTGCAAAACAAGTGATCGGATAATTTGGCTATATCATTTTGACTTCGGCAGTTAAATTTTAATATAATGTGTCCCGATAAAAATAATTACAATAAAATTACGAATCATATATTCCTTCCTCATATTAAATCTCTCATTTAGGTTTGCTTATATTGTTTAATTATAATAAATTAATATATTGTGGACTGGGCTCATAAACGTATCAAAATTTTCACTTTAGGGAGCCTTTAAACACTAATTTTACCTGTAGTTTCTCTTGCTTGAGATGGGTGGGGGGGATGTATTCTGTGAATAGCATATTTTTTTGATTGGTCTATCAGCAAGCGACTATTTATTATCTAGAATATCGATTATCGATGTAGTACACATATTTCATTCTATGCACACAATGTATATACTCTATACTATACTCTAAGTATTATTCGTATACGGTTCTCTGAATAATATAATCACAATAGTTCTAACGATCATCAGCATTCCTGTGTAAGTAATTAATTATTTATAACGTTTCGTCAACTATGTACACTATTTAATTGTCATAATAAAATCAAAGAACGTCGGTCAATAAATAAATCGCAGTAAACTATTTTATGTATTTATTAAATCCTTCGTTACCAGAGTATTTATGAAAGCATGACCAGTTACTGGGAAATATTCGCATTTATTCAAAATTCCTGTGTTCCGTGTGTAAATGACATAAGTGCGGGCTTGCAGGCGCCACTGCCTCTTGATTAACTGAACCGCATTTGTAGACATTTCGTTACGATATATAACTGGAAAATTCGAGGCCAACCAGTAGTACATGGACTCCAGTTAGTGAATTCCATAGAACCTACGTAGACTGAATAATCACCTAATAAATATTGGGATTGAAGCTTAATTGTTATGGGGAAGCATGCATTGAGCTACGTGTTATTAACTAAATAACAAAAATGTTGCCATGTTCATTTAAATATATTTTTTGTAAACAATTGTTCTGTTCGACACGCCCTAACATTTTACATTGATGAAACCATGTCACCAAACTGTCGCGAGACACAACTACACAACCAAATACAAATTTATTTTTTATTTATAAATAAAATATTACCGAAACTAATTCTTAATTTAAATCGGATTTATTAGACAGTAAATTTTATATAATAATCATATTGTAATTTTGCATTGAGGTATATGGAATTATACTGCACAAATAATTTTAATATTGAGAATAAATATAAATAACTAAGAAATTCAATCAATTTTATATTTTTGTCACATTAGCTCAGTCGAATTACGCATCATCTGACCTAAATAATTATGCATAAATCATGATTATATACTATTTCAAAGTCAACAAGCAAGAATGCTCGTATTTCTATCCCGATAATAGAGCATTCATAATACAGTATATAAGATAACCGGCATTAGAAACAATTTAGCAAAACATGAACTAAAGATAGTATCTAGCTATTCTCTATAATATCTATTTTTCTTACAAATAAACGTAAAGCCTGTGGTATAATCAGGTAAAACACTTCTGCAAAAGTTCAAAGGATTTTATTGAGGTACAGGATTTTACTTGAAGTTTAATACGACGGAGTTACCATTTGTAAACCGTTGAGCTATTAAGACATTAATAGTTGTTTACATAAATAACGGTGAGACATGAGGATGTAATTATGGGGTATTATTATTGTATTAACATATCTGCCGAGCGATCAAATCTAGTGTTAGATCAAAAACATGTGCAATTCATGAGACATGTGAATCGCTTTGTTTTTGAATTTTTAATTTTCTTCTTCGAACTGTTGAATACCTAGGAATTGAATTATTGAATTTATAAATCTTAACTAGTCAGCTTCTCTTCTTTAACGATATCATTAAAACTTCTCTTGCCAACATGCTGCTATGTTTAATAGCAGCCTGGTAATTGAATATTAGTCGTGACTCTGATACCCTGGTAATCCGGATGTGGTGTGGTATACTAATCATAGGTGGTGGACTGGCAAATACACCACCCGATGGTAAGTGGTCACCACTGCCTATAGGTGTCGATACTGTAAGAAATACTAATCCTTCCTTACATCAAAGTTGCCGCAGAAAGTGATCAACGAAACAAATGTTTGCCTCATATTAAAAATATATATCTTCGTTTGACAAATCAACATTGCAAAAAGTTGAAACAATTGAAAAGTATAATTAAGCATATAATATTCCCCATGTTAGCGTTACTACTGCCGGCACTAATATTGGTACATTTTTTGGGTAAATGCTGCTGGCATTCCTGCGACCATAATTATTGTAGCTATTAATAATTTTGATTTGTATGATGAAAGGTATGTTACGCAGTTTGTAATTAGCCTATCAGAATAAAACTTTTTTCGAAAATGCCTTGGCTAAAATTGGACTAAATTTAATTGAATTCTTTGCGAATAGTTATTTCATTTTCAAGCGAAATCACCTTACACTACACCTATAATTAAAATCTAGGCCAAATTTCTTTAACGCTATTGTTCCATACAAATAATTAATGAATAATTATATTATAAAAGTATAAATTGATAAGATAGTCTCGCGGGGAGGAGCTAATTGTTACAGTATGAAAATAGACCATGTTACATCACGCCATCACGTGGAGTCAGACGAACGAACGTGGTTAAATTCTAGCATTGTTTTAAAATTACATATAAAGTATTGCCGACAGAATGTTTCTCGTAATATTTAATATTACTGCAATTTTTCATGCCCTATTGTTACGTACTTATTTATTCCTGCGGTAAAAATAATACGCTTTAAAGTGAAGAATGTTAATATTTCATATCATTTACCGTGAAATTTAAGCGATAAATAGTTTATTTTGCAGCGAACGTGAGGTACTTTTCCATTATAAATGGCAAAAAGCTATATCTTTAATGACATTGCCACAGAAGTATAAAATAAGATATAACGGATCCGTACACGTGCTATTTACATTCGATTCAGAGATGATCGCTGCGGTTTTTTTACTTGCAAATAAATGTTTTATGGCAATCGTTTGACATCATTCGAGTTCAGTTTTAATGTTACGCTATCTCAAAATAAACTCGGTCCGCTTAACAATACAAGTGCTTCCCGTTAAATCGAAATGTTCATCTTCTATGTTCATCGCGTATATTCGGACGTTTTACAGTTTTAGAACGGCGACATAAGTAGGTTGTGTTATCGACGATGACGTTCGTTTAGCACGAAACATAAGAAAACGTATATATGACAATTTATAACCCGATATACATTTATTATTTGATATTCTTAACCTAAATTTGGATTTCCGTGTATTTGAGAAATTGTTTCACAGCAAGGGAACCAGAGCGTTGGCCTGAAGCGTTCGTTCACCGCAATTTCGCGATAAATAATGACAAAGCGGTTCATTCACAAAAACCGGTCTTTTTTGGTACGATATAGGTTTTACAATCAAAGAAAGAAGATTGAATGACCATGAATGATTGAATTGATAAGTATTTTTAAAATTTGCAATTCCTTCTGTGTCGTACAGTATATAATGAATACAGTTTAAATCTAGTTTACGATTACAATTGAGTTGTTGAAGAATTTTAAGATGACAGTTTTTCTCGCTGAATGTTTTCTGCGCCCGTATGACCTTTGGACCCATACCAAGGTGTAATGCAAGAAGCCCTTGAAAATTATCTGACAATGTTTCAAATAATTAGTGCAGCTATTAATGAAAGTGAATAAAAATATATAATGATTTAACAATTACAATGAATACGATTGGAATGTATAAAATATATTTAACGACACGTGAAGTTATGGAAATTGTAATAATAACCAAATGGTAAAATTATTCAGAGCAACGTATTAAGCGTTAATGAAAAATTAATTATAAATTATCTTAGCTTGCAATTTATAATTGAACAAATTATCGCAAGAAAAACATCGAACACGAAACTCAAAAAAGAAATTAAAGGTAAGTGAATCGCGATTTATTACTACTTATTTAGTTAGCGCTAACAGAGTTCTATCTATGTTCGCTACCCGTAACATCAGTATCCTTTTTCATAAATGTTGTTTTAATGATGGTAACCACCGCCCGATATGGTAGATAATGGTGTAGAAATATTGACAAATCCATATATCGCCAATACACCACCAAGCTTGGGAACCAACATGTTCTGTCCCTTGTGCCGGTAACAATACTGGCCTTTCAAATGGGAATCATACTAAGTACTGTTGGCGGTAAAATATCTAATGAGTTGGTGGTGTCTACCCTGATGGGCACAAACCGAACTACCGAGTATAGTCCATCATTTATAATATTAATTATTTCAATCACTTTGATATTTCTATAGAATGATAATATGCTTTAAAGTGTCATAGAAAAGACTGTATTGTATAAACATTGTTTAAGTTTTTATGGAATAAATTACTTTAATATTTGTAATATACGTTAATACAATATGTAAGTATGTATATAATTGACTAAATAGATTTTTTTCGTAGTGATATTTTATTGTCAAATTGCATTGCAGTTTTTCTTTCATTTGTTTTGTAACGTTGTGTTTTATTTTACGCGGAGTTGTGTTTTCTTGGTAAAACCCACTTAGGTATAAGAATTGTAGAGAACCGCTGATTCCACATTGGAATTGCTAATTTGTTACTTTGCAGTTAGGGTAGTATGAGTCATCAGTGAACCCACTTAGTATATTTTCTTGTAACACGCTGAATGAGTAAAAACTTGACAAACTTACTATTAACTATATTTAATAGAAGCAATGTGAAGTTTATCAAGGGTTTTTGTAAAGTTATTCAAACATAAATTTATATTATTACAAGATACAAAAAAAAAATATTAGACAAATCCTTTCTATTATTCTACAAAATATTTGATAAGTGGGTGTTACCATACATATAATTGAATAAATGAAAAGGCGATGTGTGATGCTTTCGAAATAAAGAACGTTAAATTCACTTAAGCAATGTGAATGTGAGACTCGGAGAAAGTTTATCCTTTCCGTGTTATATAAACAGTTAAGCCGCGAAATATTTGCTAAAAAGATATCGCACTTTAAGAAAAAACATATTTTTGGAAATAGAACCCAAATATGTTTATCCAAAGTAAACGCGGAAACGTTTATTCATTATGTCCGAAATAAGTCGAGTATGTGTGACTCATAGTGATAAAGAAAAATGGGGTGTACAGTTTTATTAATATCGAGCGCCAAACGAGGTATTCCGGTCGCAAAATTTAAAATGGTCGGTTTTCCATAGCCAATTGCCATAGACAATAGTGGCATTTTTCACGACCATTTGCATCAAGTAAAAGATCGTCGTGAAATCTTAGTAAAGTTCTAATCCCTTTATTTCATATGAGTAGGCTGTAAAATGGGCCATATGAAGAAGGTTGTCATTGCCGATGGAGATTGATACTATAAAGGCGCCATCAACTAACTACACTGGCTCACTTTTCAAATCTGAACATAATAATACTACGTATTGCTCTTTGGCGGTAGAATAAATAACAAAACCTTCCCAAACCGACTTACAAAAGGAACTGCCGAGTAGTATGTCGTATGTAGTTTAAGTTGTGCATTTATTAAATTAGTTAGTCGGAATAAACTAACGTCAATAAAAAAATGTTAATGTAAAATGACTTGATGAAAATTAATATTTATTTTTGATAACTATTATAAAAGTCATATTTAATAATATTCGTAGTTACAATTATGTATCTATTGTTAGTGTTTTCAATCGTTGACGCATGTTGTGTACAGCACAATGTAATCTGAATACATTACATGATAAACTTTACACTTGGTTACTAGTCGGGTAATGACGCCACGATAAATACCTATGAAATACAATAATACCGTGCATTCGCAGATATTATTCGTATCCAAGTGTTGATACACATTATTAAAAACCTTTTTATTAATTATTGAATAATTGTTGATTCCTCACATTGTAAATGACATTTCAAATTTGAATGGATTAAGTATGTTCTAGAAAGTAAAATGAACCAAGTGTTCAATAGTAATTACAGCGATATGTACCTCATTTTGGTTCACTTGTGTCCATATACATATATTATATTACAATGATTGCTTTAAACTACACATATCACCTTCGGACATGTAACTATAGAGCTCTATAAAAATATAAAGTCGATATTTTAATAGCATACTAAAGGTTAAATGATTCTAAATATATAGACTGTAGTATCGTTTATTTTGTAATTGTTCAACATACGGATAGAAGATTCTATATGGTAACTAATAGTTATCACCGTTCTATTGTTTAGTTAATGTTAAGAGTTAACAGAATTTAATCAAAATTTTAAGACAAAATTGGTAATCACATACAATCTTATCAACTAAGTAAATCTTGGCAAAAGCAACCATGTGTAGTTCGAAATAAGCGTGTTTATCCAATGGATAAGATCGTGTGTTAGAACTTTATACATATGTAATATACATTTTGGCCTTTATGGGGTGCTATAATGATGCCTAAGCCATAGAATTGATGATTCAACTGAACGTGATCATGCTCCGTTGTATCTAATTCTTTACTTTAGTTATATACTTTGATCACCTATTGAACACTTGTGAAAACAATATTACATCATCACCTAATGCAATAATATAAATGCAAAGTTGCTATGAGAAACAATGATTCATTTTAAAACCAGTTTTTTTTAATATTTTGCCAATTCAACCATTATGAGGTAAATATGTAATCGTTGCGAAATCGCGCGGATTATAAACAGTTTAGGATTTTTTGTTGCCTATTTTAATCGGTTACAATTTTTTAAGAGCGTTGTTTATTTTTTTATTAAACAGTACGATGCTAAATCTCTGGATACTGGAATACGACATGTGGTCCATAAATAAATTATAAAGAAGGAGTAAACATTTTTTTTATTTTATTTTGATAATATAAGCGGAAAAACTTTTAAATTTGAAATCACGGGAAAATCCGACTCAAATACAAAACAAAACCGCAAAGGAAAAGTTCAGTGACACACACACTTTTAGAAAAATCACGACATTTTACAAAAAGTCCCCAACACCGCGTCTGCCTGTAATAAACATAATAAACTCAAAACTACCAAATATATTTTTAAATACGACTAATTTCCAAGGTGTAAGAGTGAAATTCCTTATGCTTTTTTTAAATTGATACTATGAAAACGACTGCAAAAGATGTCGAAAAAAATCATGACAATTTAACTTTTGTGTTAGGTGTTTGTAGGAACCACCCATCAGGTATTCCGCCAAAATGCAATACTTAGCATTACTTATTGTGTTCTGGTTTGAAGGGTGAGTACTAGTTAGTTGTTGGTGTATTGGTAATATAGGAAGTGATTATTACACATTTAAATAAAACTAGTTATAACGGATTTTAATCGCGTATATTAATTATTTTGGACATCCCGACGTTTCGAGCACTTTACAGCGTTCGTGGTCACGGGTAGACACTCTACCGCAAAACTAGTTTTATTTAAAATATAGGAAGTGGCCAATATTTCCGATAGCGTCAAAGGGTATGGTAGTAACCATAATCCATTTGACCATCTTAATAACAAGACTCATTTATCGTTCTGCCTATCTATGACAAAATAAATAGGTATGTCTGGGCTTTTCATTAAGTTATCTACAACCGTCTGCAAAATCTCAATTCCGCGAACTAATATGAGAAATAGTTGTACAGCTGAGCCTAAAAAAATCTTTTGTAAAGTACTCTCTGCTGATCTGGATCGAGTCGTGCAATTTAACAGTTTGCTCATCAAAGCGAATAATGATTGCTCGTGAAATGACCGGCAATTATGTTATGAATGCTCGTCAAAATTATAGTCATAAGGTTGAAATCGGATAGGCACCCTGTTATTTATATTAAAATATAATCAACGAATACACAAAATTAACGAAGTTGCAATTTTTATAAAACGCTAAGTAAAGGCAATTTTTGAAATAAATCGATTTATATTACGCTAACAATTATTAGCGGAGTGGGCGTACACTTTCGAATTAGCCCTACCACTAAGAATTATATTACTCATAAAATATCTAATAAATTTACAATTGTAAAATACCAAACTCTACGCAATTAACCGACTTCAAACGACTTCTATTATTTAACATTAATATAATTTGAACGTCCATAATATTACGTATAAGAGTCATTATATAAAATACTATTATCTCCTATAATTGTCGAATTTATTGTTTTTGTAAAGCCAATGTTATCCCGTGAATCTTTTAATTTATCCGAAGACAGGATATCGCCTTATCAAATTTATCTACTGTCGGTCGTCGTGAATTGAATTGAATATGAAGTAAAAAGACTTCTACATCTACTTCTTACTTATGATATTTGTCGGATCGGCTCTTCTGGACTTGGGTATCTTTTATCACCTTCATCGCCATTTACCGCCTAACGTGAGATTTATTTATAATTATTGTTTCTTATTGACAAACCAAGGTAACATCAATATTCCTTTAGTGACGTTACAATTTGATATCATCCTAAGGAAAATTAAATTATAACAATCGGAGTGGTAAGTAAATAACAATTATTGATATTTCGCAAATGATACAAAAGAACTAAGTCACAGCAAGTCACTACACAGTATACCTGCTATCTATGCTATGCTATGCTTACCGCTGTCCGCCTGTGATGTTTACAGCTCTAAGCAATACAACATTAATCCTTATACAATTACTTACAATAAATAACCCTTAAATAAGATAATATAGTTTTATAATGCATGTACATAGCGGGTCGTATAGTTTAATGACAAAAAGGTGTGAATGTTGTATATAAAAGCATTCAGTAGTAGGTATATATAGTATCAGTATTTCAGCCATGCGAAGCCGGAGCGGGTTGCTAGTTTCAATATATAAAGAACCAGTTTACGCTCACTTGTTATGGATGCAGGTTTTAGGGTATAAAACCTTTCAGTGGATTAAAAGCGAAAGTATACCATATCGAAAATCTAAAGCATTTGTATACTAAATAATTTTTTTTATGATAGTCATGACCGCATGCCTTTTATACGATATTATAAATAATATGTTATCAAATGTTACTAAATATGAATAAATAATACAATAAGTTCTTATCGTTACGTAAACTGAATTTATATCTGTAATTATGCATAGCTATATTTAACTAATATTATTTTTTCCAACTCGAGTATGATTATATGCATTAAACTCGGAACTAATATTTTACGACTTAATTTGCAATGGTAAAGAGATGGAACAGTGTTTCGAATTGAATTTATTTTTCGTCTATGTAAAAATCTATTATATTTTTAACATACCCTGGTCGTTATAATTAAGAGTCATCATATTGCGATTTGAAAAAAGAATATTATTTTTTCAAAGCCGAAGCTTAATCGAAACGTTTTTAATCCAAAATAACTTAGAAAAACTGTCAAGTTAAATTATATTAGGTACCCAATAAATAATTGAAATGTTATGTCTGTTCGATTTATTGGACCGGTTTTATTCAGGTTCATAAACGATGCAAAACATTCAGTGAGTCGATTTCTTTATAGAAAAACGGCACAGAAGAAATTTAATGTTTTTAAATTAACCCTTACACGGATAGTTTACTTTACACTACGCAAAGATAGATTTAGTTTAGTTTATATGTGTATATGTTTATACTTAAATTAATATATTTGTCTTAAAATATAAATAGTTTACGACTCATTTCTAAAGTAGGTCCCACACGTGTTTTAAGAAATAGGTTATATTAAAATAGAACATATTCTATTCTATAATTAGATGTCTAAAAATTAAAATTTTATCAGGCCAGTTCAAGTCAAATTATTAAAGCCTTCGTGCCTTCAAATTATGTATTATATTATAATGGCTTTGTATTAGGTCAGTCGTTGCAAAAACTATATAAAAACACAAGGTTACCATACAACAGCTAATTACGATAAAACAATAAAAACAATTACCGATTTAACAAGATTTTAGTTACAAGCGTTTCGGTTCCATTAATGAAGACCTTGATTAATATATCTATAGATACAGAAACTATACAAATGTATGTCATTAATTTTATTTTTCAATTATCACGCGCATCTATACTTTGATGTGTGAAAATCAAGATAAGTCATGTGTGAAAATATCTTTCACAAGTGTCAATGACAGACAAGCCTTTGGCCTGGTTTCGTGCTCTACAAACTTTTTCAAAGTGATATGACACAACGACTTAGTTTAAATTAGTCAGACGAATAATATTGTTAGCAAAAAAAAAATTAAAATGAGGCTAAATAAATTGACTCACCTTCATATATGGACCTATCATAAAGACCGTTTATTGTAACGTTTCGCGTAATCAAATTACACGAAACTATGCAAGTCAAATAAAAAGTTTAACAACACTGACTAAAATAAAGTTTCACAACAATTATCACAGATTTTATTATCGAAATCGACTCTATTTACGGGAGCCGCAAAGTCTGGTAAACTCGCGATTAACAATAAAACAATTAAAAATAATATTTAGCTATTTCTTTTTAGGCATATTTGTACTATAATTCGCAAACAGAAAAGCGGGAATGGAACGTATAATTTTATAACGATATTTAAATAAATCGCGGGAAAATAATTCGCGAGCACGCGTCGCGAATGTTGCCCGTGCGTTGTCTGAACAGTGACTGGCTGAATATTGTAACACAGCCGTTAAAAAATAAATACGACGAGGTGCGATGTGTGAAAATCAAGATAAGTCATGTGTGAAAATATCTTTCACAAGTGTCAATGACAGACAAGCCTTTGGCCTGGTTTCGTGCTCTACAAACTTTTTCAAAGTGATATGACACAACGACTTAGTTTAAATTAGTCAGACGAATAATATTGTTAGCAAAAAAAAAATTAAAATGAGGCTAAATAAATTGACTCACCTTCATATATGGACCTATCATAAAGACCGTTTATTGTAACGTTTCGCGTAATCAAATTACACGAAACTATGCAAGTCAAATAAAAAGTTTAACAACACTGACTAAAATAAAGTTTCACAACAATTATCACAGATTTTATTATCGAAATCGACTCTATTTACGGGAGCCGCAAAGTCTGGTAAACTCGCGATTAACAATAAAACAATTAAAAATAATATTTAGCTATTTCTTTTTAGGCATATTTGTACTATAATTCGCAAACAGAAAAGCGGGAATGGAACGTATAATTTTATAACGATATTTAAATAAATCGCGGGAAAATAATTCGCGAGCACGCGTCGCGAATGTTGCCCGTGCGTTGTCTGAACAGTGACTGGCTGAATATTGTAACACAGCCGTTAAAAAATAAATACGACGAGGTGCGATGATCGAAGGCCTGTGGAACGTTTAAAAGGAACTGTTATCTAACTTGCGTTTCCAATAGGCTCTGGTAAAAGAGTGTGACGCATGGCATTTCCATTTTCCAATTGATTAATTACCATGCGACGGACTAGTTTAATAAGATTAGAACAGCCAATTTTACAGTTATGTGCATAAATATCCTTTAACACAATTTTATGTGAACACGTTTCCAAATTATCTACATCTAATGGAACTAAAAATGTAATACATACATACAACATGAAATTAAATAATACAAAAACATTCTCTTCGGGTGACGTAGATGCATTTGTATTCTCTCCCTGCACTTCTCGCTAGTGCGAACAGAAGCGCGAGGTCATTCTGGTCGTCGTGTTTCTCAGGGTAATCTGAAGTATGATATGTGAGACTCCCAGTCATAATGCGTCCAAGGTCTCACAATCACGCCCTACTTTTTAAGGCCCCCGGACGTCAGGGTTGTAGACCGAGACGACACCATCGTCGTCTCCTTCGAGCAGGATCGTCATTCCCGCTCCGACATCTCCAACTGGACCATCACAGTCGCACTGAAGGAGGCTACGGCACTTCACGTTGGTGTTATGCAAAATGCAGTATAACGAAATGGCTGTGAGATTACTTCAGACAGAGGAATATGGAAGAAGAAATCAAGCTGTCGATGCGGTTTATTTTAATAGATAGAGTAATTCGAGAGTAAGGTTTTTGTATATAATACGTGGAAAATAAAGTAAAGCAACAAAAAAAAATCAGTAGTATACTTAGTATCAACATTGCACCAATACGAAGCCGGGGCGGGTCGCTAGTTAATGATAAATTAATTAATGGTTCATCTTAAGTACGTATTACAGTAGCAGCCCACAAGGGCGGAAATACCATGATCCTCCCCACACCAAAAATAATGCTAAACTAGTTGAGAACTTAATATACTTGTAATATTGATATAAATAGATCTTTATTATTAAAAAAGTGATGAACAATATAAATATTTGATTTGGGTTGTAAATTTTGATTAATTACTAGCTAAAGTTATAATAATTTATAAAATTAAATCTAAATTTCCTTTGAATAACAAATGTTTACCAAAAAATTATAGAGCTATACAGTATAAAGTACTTATTTATCAATTATTTAGGGTCAAAACGCTGTATGTAACATATAAAATTCCAGTAAATCTGGTTTTTAATATAGGAATGTGGCTCAATTTAAAGTACAGAATCATAAAACATCTAAATTACCTTTTACATTGTTTTGTATTTACACAATTGACAGGATAAGAGTATTCGAAAAGACGCTCGTTTTTTTACTGATAACATAATACTGATGTCCTTGAAAGAGATAATTTATATTGTTATTTAATTATAAGAGTGTATAAATGTACTACTATATAAACTATTGTCGGCATTATTCATACACGTATATAATGGAAAGTTGAAACATACATCAATTTACTTTAAGATATAATTAAATATGGTAAGGTTTATAAATAAATGCTTAAAGTTAATTGTGTGGTACTGGCTACTCAGGCTGAAGAATACTTTAGAGAGCCACAGAAACACGTACAAACTACAAACTGACTATTTATAGTACAAAAAATTATATAGCAAAGACTCAGTTAATCGTTAAGGTCGATTTAATTTATCTATAAAAGCAAAAATATGCATGAACGTTAAAAGTAAACCATAAATAATTTAGGATCATAATAAAAAAAAAATTTAATAACATTATTTATTATCATACATACTAAGTAGTTTATTTTATTATTATACAATATACTACAACTAATCCTCGTTCAAGAAAAAGAAACAATTAACCGTATTATTTTCAATATTATCGGCTATACCTACTATACATAAATATATATGTAAAGGTAGCCGGATAAATTAGTATACTAGGTATCTGTGGAATAAATCTTAAAGGGTTCGATTAGTTTACGCCAAAATAGTATCTATGGGTACAGTCTAAGGCAGAGGCCTTTGTAGTAATAAATATCTATACAAAGTTTAAATTGTGAAACAGGAATTAAGACTTGCAATGGTAATAAAAAGGTAATATACCATAACAGATTATACCAGTATAAATGATAATGTTTGCCATACTGCATACATACGTGCTTAAAGTAAACCTAATTAGATAATAAATAGGTCCCTTATGAACAATGAACTACAGAAATATAGATTTTAGAACGACATTTGTATTTCTTTGTGATTATTTTTATAGAAATAGACAAACTCCTCTTTTTTGTAGTCGGTTAAAAATAGAAAAAAAAACATCTGCCTATTTTATAAACGGATTTCATTAAATCATTAATTACCCAATCGCTACTTCCAGTTAGTTATTATAATGATAAAATAAAAAAAATGTTTTTTGTGTCTCAGAATCGAACTATGACAAACAGGTCGAATGACCGGGACGCGAATCCCAACCAAACGACCAACCTTGCTGGTGACTAAAGTGTTGAAAAACATGTATATATATATCAATAAATTAAACACATATATATTATATACGTATATATATATGTATAGACCCACATATCTATAAAACAGAAATATTTATTTGTCCATTAGGTTTTGTTTTTAAATTATTCTTTTTATTGAAGATTCAAGCAACTAAATTGCAGTTTTGCCTCTTGGCACTAGATGACACTAAGATATGATTAGTTACAATAATATACATAGTGATCCCTACATTATTAGCCAGATGTCACTAGAAACAATTATTATTTCGGATACAGGAATATAGATGGCGTTAGTAGTATGAAACTGAAGTTGTGTTATGCGGTTTGTCTGTATATAATAATGTATGGATTCATATTTACTCTTTTAGGAAGTTCATTCAATACCCATATCCTTAACAAGACATTGCCAAGCTCCCACAAATAAATAAAAAAAAATCCCAGAAAGTGACCAGAATCAAATCGACCTAGCCTAAGCATTGAAAAACAACAGTAGTAAAAAAAAGCGTTTTTTTTTTTAATTACATTAATTTTTTTACCACTAGGATATCATTAAGTCAACTAGTAGATTAGACAATGTAGGTACGTAATATTAATAATTTAAAAGCTTTAAATGAAAAAAAATACTAACAAAATAAAACCACACACCAAGACCACCAAAAGCACGGCTTGTATGGTTGTCTATATATACGAATTCTAGTCAATTTGCATTATCGAAATTGTAAATTATGTAATCGGAAATTATAGTGGTTTAATGATCTACTTACTCTAATGTCTACAATGCAACAATTATTTTTCGAAACATATGAAGCCTGATTATATCCGTCCTGTTCAACTAAACTTCCGCTGCAACACCAGAGATCCCTTGAAGGTTCCCAAGTCGTATCGGTTCGGAAACATCGCCGGCGAGAGCTGTTTCCATAGAGTATTTGTGGTACGTTGTGTCTAAAAATGTTATCATTCTTAAGCTTGGTTGCTTGTCGGAACTTCTATAGTCAAGCCGAACATTTAAAACATCATGATGCTATTAGATTTTTCTATGGATTCTATTTTCAATTGTCATTATCGTTACCATCATCATCATCACCCCATGTTTGTCCATTCCTGGACAAAGGCCTCTCCAAATGCACGCCACTGTGGTCTGTCTTCGGCTACTCGCATCCAGCTCCTATCTGACTTTTCCATTGTATATCAAACTTTAAGTGTTTTGTTATAAAATTTCTATAAAAAAAAATATTATCTTAACATTTTAAAAACACTGGTAGTCTGATTATAGAGGGAAAATCAAATACAAGTTCAAAAATGAATACAATAAATAAAAGACTCTAAGTTATTTTAGTGAAAGTTCCTAATTAATGCATGGTTAGTTCTAAGTAGAGCCTAAGAAAAAACAATTGCGTTAAGAACTTCTTTTTTTGAAGTCGGTTAAAGTGTATTGTTAAAAAAAGTATGATTTTTTTTTTTATAATTGAAAAAATGTAACAGCTCGTTTAGGTAGTTTTTACAGAAATAAACTTTTAACTCATTTTTATAAACATGCAATTCTAACGAAAAATTTGTGAATTATCAATAATATTTATTTACGATTTTTTCTTTAGATTTACTAAAAAAATTATATTCTTTTTTACAGTATCATTTTTTTAGTAACTCGTAAATTTAATATCCATATTACATGATACATCAAAATTTGATGACATAGGTTAGACTTTACTTATAGAGCATTTTCTGTAGGTTATTTCATACTCATAAAAAAATATAAGTAACAACGACCGAAATATTTCACTAAAAACACCAAATATCACACACTATGATATTCTCATATAAAAAAATAAGTAAAGAGATGTAAAACGATATCCGCCATTATATTAAATTCATTATTTAAATTTAGCTTAGTCCTTACAAGTATAAAGGCGAAAGTACTCAAAATATGACACCATAAAGTTTATTGCAAATAAATCCTCTATTTGCATATATAACACCAATAAACTTCCGTTTATAAGGCTTTTGTTTTATAATCCGAGAAATAAAACATAATTAAAACATCCAGTACATCCTATGTTGCGTGTTTAGGAAAGAAATCGCTTCCGAGTTGCAACAACGCATTTAGGTACTAGGTTACTATAACACATGCTTTGCTAGTTCTGCTTAATACAGTAGAGGTTGTCGAAGAAGATAATACCAAGATAAACTGACATAAATTTATATTTTATTCTATTTGTAACAGTGCTAAAAATATATATAGTTAACGTCAGGGCGACACAGTAGCATGCGAAAGCGATCTTGTGGCGCCCACTGAAAAGACGGGGAGGGTACCGATCTTTTTTTAGTGGGTATTCCGATGAGGTACTAGTCACCGGCGCGCCATACATACCCCCTTCTTCATTGGGGAAACGCGTAAGGCGTTTTTAGCAGCGAGAAAACAATAAAAAAGGTATAAGTTGATAAGTCGATTACGTAGCTGTTCGGGCACTTAACTGTAATTATTTGTAACATGAATGTAATAAAGAATTGTTTCTGACTCATCCCTCACTCATAACTATACTCAAACACTGTTGCACAAGACATGGGACACAGACGGAAGCACTCTCTATCTCTCTCTTATATCTCATAATTTGAAAGAGTTTAGAAAGACCTTATGTAAACTTCCAATTTTCAAACAATTTTTTTCCTGCTGAGAGACTACAGTGAACTAATCGACAAAAAAAAAAAGAAAAGAAAAAACACAAAAACTTATGTATCGTGACCAGAGGTTTGAACCCTGTCTGTTTCAATACTACAATAGGTATTTCTTGGTTTTATTTCTATGATAAACATTCATGAGGCTTTGTACAAATACACCAAGTACCAGTTTTATTTTAAGCGTACACTGATTTTCGTTTCGTTTTGCGTTTTCCTTATTTTAGTATTCAATCTTATCACAAATCGTTTAGCTAATTTTTATCTAATTTTAGTAGTGGTGATATTAAAAATCGTAGCTTGAAGAAAACGCTTGTTTTTTAAATCCATTTTTATTATTTATTAAAATTATATTATATAAATTTATTATTAAACATGCAAAACTACAACATCTAATCATGATATAAGGAAAAACAATGTAGCTCATAAACTATAATGTACTGAACCCGTCGTTCGTGTCTGCGGAAGATCCTTTAGCGTCACGTGCAAGGCGTGATATTAAATTTAAAATTCTTCATTACATTTAACACTCTTATTGTTTTGAAATAAAGGTCATAATCCAATGTTATAACTGGTAACACGTTATTTATGGTGAGCTGCAGCGACTCAATATTGAGGTCATACTGAATGCTAACTCCACCATAGGAGAGACTACTTAAACGACCTTTGAATAGGTACTACGCATCTAACTTTGGTTAAAATGACGCATATTTGTATTTGTATAGCATTAAAAAAGCTTGATCATTTATATTCTATTTTTATAGACTGTCTTAAGGTAAATACTAGGATATAACTGATCAAGTACGATTATTATGTATAATACAATAGAGTATTTTTTAATGTTATGATATAGGTTGACCGACAAGCGAATGGGTCACTTGATGGTAAGTGGTGCCCACTACCCATAGATTATGACGTTGTAAGAAATATTAACAATTACTTACATCTCCACTGCACCACCAACATTGGGAGCTAAGATGTTAATTCTATTTTTGTTGCAATTGACTAAATTATGACGCATTTATATTTTAAAACCGTTTGAAATATTAGTTTGTTTTTATTTGATGGAGTCGAGATCAAGAGTCGAGATGGTCCAGTGGTTAGAACGCGCGCATCGTAACCGATAATTGCGGTTTCAAACACAGGCAAGCACCGCTGATTCATGTGCTTAATTTGTCTTTATAATTCATCTCGTGCTCGGTGGTGAAGGAAAACAACATGAGGAAACCTGCATGTGACAAATTTTATAGAAGTTCTGCCACATGTGTATTCCATCAACCCGCATTGGAAGAGCGTGGTGTAATATGTTCCTTCTCCTCAAAGGGAGAGGAGGCCTTTAGCCCAGCAGTGGGAATTTACAGGCTGTTCTTGTTGTTGTTGTTATTTGATCAACTTTTTAGATAAAATGATTTTTAAGTAATCATTTTCCGGTTTAACCTTTCAATGATATTCGTCTAGCTACTTTTTTATAATATACGTATATCATATAAGGCGTATGGGCCGCTTCATTACATAGTATAAAACGATGTCGCTTAGCGCTGTGTTTCAAACTACGCAACGGATTTTAATGCGTTTTTTTTTTAATAGATAAAGGGATTCGAAAGGAAGGTTTCTGAATATAATACATAGCCAATATTATAAAAAACACTGTTAATGTTAAAAGTTTCTAATGTGATGTCGTAATTAAACAATTTCTGTAGTATAGTTAGTATCAGTATTGGACGCGTGCGAAACCGGGGCGGGGCGCTAGTAATGATAAAATTATAATACTCTTTATTCAAGTACGCATATAAAAGCAATTTTGAATATAACTGTCAAGAAATTCAGCACTTATTTTTTTCCACCATTTTAATTACAGAGTATATATATAGTATAATCAGTGAAGAACAGTTATTTTTTATTGGATATCCAGTTAGAAATCTATAAATACTAAGTTGTATCTTTAGTATGACCTTGTATTGAGTGATATGCCTGTTCATCAATTTTTAAATAGTTTAATAGGCCAAATTAATTCATATTAAAAATAGGTGTGAAATCTTACTGTGGATACTAATGCTTTGCCCCAGGAAGGATGTATTAACTTTGCGAAGTCGGAAACTAGAGGTTATTAGCTTACCTTTCCTCCTCATGCCTATATTTATGTAATTTATATTCTACCAAGAACGGTATGATTGCTATTTGAATATTATTTTACAACATATTGAGTTAAAAAAACACATACAACCACGAAAATAATATTACATAAAGATAGGCCCGATTTATTTATTTCATTTTATTTTTTTTATTTCTTTCCTTTCATCATAGAGGTATTCTAACGGGATAAAGGAATACCTGGTGGTGTTTGGTTACCATTACCCATAGACATTAACAGCAGAATATTTTTTTTTTTATAATTAATAAATAAAAGTGAGCATGGGGGTAACATGCGTCATTCTTCTAACACGTGGCACAAGTCTAACCCCAAGGCACACCGACATTTCATGTCTAAAGTATTATACTTCATTGAATCGATATATTTACCTGACCTGGGGAACAGGCGACATGAATACCTATTGACTTCTAGGCAGGATATATCAATTTAAATAATTGTATTTTTTTTTTTAATGTTGAAAAAGAGTAACTACTGAGTTTCTTGCCGGTTCTTTTCGGTAGAATCTACTTTCCGAACCGATGGTAGCTTCACTTAATTGTTATATGACGATTCAAAAGTGCTTGAAAAAGCCCACTTGTTTGATGATTAGGTATTCAAATCTAGGCAAACACTAATGAATTTTCATATGCTTAATTTGTGTTGATAATACATCTCGTGCTCCGCGGTGAAGGAAAAAACCCTGAGGAAACCTGCGTGTCTAATTTCATAAAAAATCTGCCACATGTGTATTCCACAAACCCGCATTGGAATAGCGTGGTGAAATATGTTTCGATTCTTCCCCTTAGAGCCTGGGCATAGCAGTGGGAAATTTACAAGCTGTTGTTGATGACTCAAATGTACCGAATCCTGCGAATATGAGAACAGGGTTGAACATAACACAAGAACAATTATAATACAAGATTATTCCATTTAGCTACTTATATACCCTTAATAGAAAGTTCCGATAATTTCACCGACGTTAAAATCGCAATTTTTACACGAACACATCGACGAATGATATAATGTAAATCAATGTCAAATTTGTGTGTTGTCGTTACTGACCACACTACCTGTTATAGCGCGTCAAGTGTAAGTTGGCGTGTGGCAAAAACATGTACTAATTTATTTGTTCATTTATATCTTATTTGTTTTATTTACCCTTATTAAGAAAACTTACCCAAAATCTATTAAAAATGAGACGTAGAGAATTATTTTCTAGGGAGATATTGGTAAAATAAACAAAAAAATGGCAAGACGAAGGGTGTAGCAGGTGCTGCCATAGGAACGCCAACTTATACTTGACAGTCTGTAACGGTACAGATATTAATTATACATTACATTACTTTCATATTTACGGCTCGATAAACGACTTTTTTACGTACGTAATGATTAATGAGTTTCTTCTAATATTTCAATAACTCATACTCTCATTAAAATATTGGTAAAACGTAAACATTAGTAATTTATCAATAATACTTGACATACGTACATGTATCTATTTTAGTAATTATAAATACCTATGTGATGCATATACAATTACAATATATATATTTTTTTCTACCTTTTTTTTAAATATACAAAAGCTGTAACTACTATTTAAGTATAAAATTATATTAATTACATATGTTTAAACTAAAGCACTTGTGTTATGCAAATTCAGAAGTAACTAGGGTACCACAAACACCCAGTCCCAAGACAACATAGACAATTAATAAATTTTCTACATCGACTCGGTCGGGAATCGAACTCGGGACCTCGTAGTGGCGTACCCATAAAAACCGGTGTATACACTACTCGATCACGGAGATCGTCAAATATAATAATGTGTAAATAGGTAATTTAACTTTTACCAACGTTTTTTAAAATTAATTATTGTTTGAAAATTAATTGTTTTAGTTAAATGGCTGTTAGGTTACGATTGTAGGAAACTGAATTACTTGAAACGCTTGACAGCATTTTATTCGTAAAAAAACGACAGAAAATGTAAGTGTTGAAAATCTTTTGTATACTACAAAACTAAATTATGAAACGTTTAAAGCACTTTCTATTTGCATTTCAAATAATGAATAGTTAATTAAAGTAATTTTGACAAGTTAAGCCAAATAATTAGTTTTAACAAACAATACAACACGTCACAAATTTGCAATATATTAATTTGATTACGTTATACTAATATAAATAATAAAACAGATAAGGTTTTTTGAATAAAGATACAGTAATGTAAGGTAAAGCTATGGTTATAATTCGTGCATGGATGTCGTTGACCCCAATGTAATTAGCATAGGTAATTAATCAATCTAATAAACGTTACCAGTTGTAATAAAGTTAATGGAAATAAAATATGTAATTTATGTTACAACCTAAATTACAAGGTCCTCAGATATACCCTGGATTTATTTTATTATAACTCGCGAACACTACACATTTCAGCAAATTTTAAGTTTAGTGATAATGTTGATAAATATGTCTATTTCAATAAATTTATTTTATTACTCTTTATTAAATATATTTATTTTATTATAGTCGATAAAATTGGTTTATTATTTATTTTTTGTATAACGGACAAAGTTTTATTGTTTAACTATTACTTATTTTAAATAAAATTTTAACAAATATTTCTAAATGTACTCTCCAATGTTTAAATTATGCTGGCTACAGCATGTCTGAATTTTTTCGTCATTCATAATGCAAGGAAAGGCAGAGTTTGAAACACAGAATGATACAAATGTAAAATCTGATTTATGCTTCAAAAATTAATTCATTAGTCTATTTACAGTGCTAGACAATACAAGACAGACTGAGAGTCGCCTTAAGAAACACCTATATTGATACATCTAATGTCTAGTGTGCACTCTCATGAGTTTCAACTGGACGAATACTAAGCCATCAATTCATATAAGATAATGAATAGAGTTAATTGATAGTATTTTCAAATATTATATATTTATTTTTAGGCAAACGTATTATAAGTATCGTCATTATAATCTAAATGTTTCATATAACTTATTTAATGTACGTTTAGTTTGTATTTATTTAGAATAAAAACTTTTTTAAACATTTAATTAATTGTAGGGACAAAGATCAATCATTCTGGTGACTCACGGAAATAAACCCGTTGTGACTTCAAACTATAGAACCAAGTATTGTGTTCATTGCTCTCTTGTTTAGTCATATTATATGTCTATAATATACGTTAACATTTTGTATACCTATCTCCCAGTTTTATTAAAATTGCAAGTTAGTTACTACTAATAGTCTACAAATAATTGATGTTTTATAGGAATCGTATAACACATAATTATTAATTTCCGAATTCAATGCATTATAATTTAATAACCATCAATGATTTTATATTAAAACAAAATAAGTTACAGTCTATCTAATTAAACGTGGGCAAAGCTGAGTGCGAAAGTTAGTTTTATAATATCCTTTTTTTCCTTATGATCAATAAAAACAAAACTGCAAGAATTAAAAAATAATACAATTTTATTATTACGATTATAAATAATTATATTATTAATATCCTGAATAAGCAGCTATTTTATTTTTATAGCAAAATAAAATAAATCAGATTCACAGGAATGCGCTTACTTCAGAAACAGTTAAACATTTTCGAATGTTATACTCAACTAGCACTTAAATCGATTCACTGTACGATTTATACATAAACGGCGAGACTGGCGGACCCTCCGTCTAGCAGGGGTGAGACGAGTGACCTTGATGCACCCTTTCCGGTACGTATCCATTATAACTCACAGTACAAACACACCATAGATTGTAATGAATTCAGATTAATCTTATTTCAAGGTGGAGGAATCTATTAATCGCAAGTTGTCAATAACAATGACGTATTGTGGTGACACACGCAGGGCCGGTAAGCAGAGCCCGCGAGTCACGCACGGCGTGGTGCTCGAGCGTCAGTCGCATCGTTCGCGCCGCCCGCGCTGCACGCCCTCGAGTCGGACCCCAAGCGAACATGAAGCTACTAGTGCTCATCGCCGTCGTCGCCGCCGCGGCCGCGCAGCAACCGCCTCGCACGTCGGGCCCACACAGGGAACAGTTCCGAGTTATCTACGAGTGGCGCACAATTGATTTCGAATGGGAATCGCAAACCGATCGCGAAACCTATCTAAACACGAGTCGATACATTCCCCAAAATGTCTTGATTTCGGGAATAAATTTCTACGGAGACAATATATTTTTAACACTTCCACGTATGTTAGACGGAGTGCCGGCCACCCTCGCCTACATTCCTGCATATCAAAATGATACCACGGCCCCGAAATTGAAACCATTTCCTAGTTGGAGCGACAACACCATCGGTAATTGTGATGCTCTACAATTTGTGCAAAATGTTGAGATTGATCGAAACGGGATAATGTGGATTTTAGATAATGGTCGTGTTGGTACTCTCACTCAAAACCCCAGTACGAAGTGCCCGCCATCGATCGTATTAATTGATTTAAAGTCTGGTGAGAATAAAATAGAGCGGATACCGTTATCCCTGGACACAGTAAATCCTAGCACAACGTACCTCAATGACCTCGTAGTGGATAATCGTGATGGTGATTACGCTTATATTACTGACAACAGTGCTGTCGATCCAGGCATTATAGTGTTTCGCCTTAGCGACAAAAAAACATGGAAGTTACGTGACAAAAAGTCAATGACATCAGTTCCAGAAGCCGCTTTATTCCGTCTCAATGGAACAACAGTCAACCTTCCTGTGAACATCGACGGTATAGCCCTTGGACCTCAATTTATGACCGAAGATGAAAATGTTGATCGAACTGTTTACTTCTGCCCGCTTGCCAGCTTCCACCTCTACGCAATAAACGCATCCGTTTTACGAAACGAATCATTAGCCACCAATAGTGATGGTGCTCTACGCCCATACATTGTCGATCTGGGAACCAAAGCATCACAAACGGACGGAATGAAGATGGATTCAACGGGCATGCTCTTCTTCGGTCTGATTGGCAGTTCGACTATAGCAGAATGGAACACAACTGTCGACTTTAGCGTTGGTCAACGTACAATCGCTCGCGATCCAAATTACATCCAGTGGATCGACCGCTTTACATTTGATGACCGCGGTAACATCTACGTTATAATAAATAGGCTATTCAACTTTGTGAAAAACCAAGTGTCAGTGGAAGAAGTAAATTACAGAATTCTACGGTCTTACACCGGATTGAAGAGCTACATACATTCCGAAGATCTAAAACCACCAACTCCGCCGCAAAATGCAGCTGCAACGAAAACGCTCGCAGCTTCGGTGCTGGCGTTTGCTCTGGCCCTTCTTTTCGCTTAGTCACCTATGGATCCCGGTCATAACACACGTTGACCGTGAATTTACTACACGACGCTCAAATGATGCGTGTAAACATTACCAAATATTTAAAGTTACCTTGACCCCGTGGTCTTTCAGTGATAATACGCAATGTAGATAGCTTTGTATATTATTATAATATTTTAATCTAAGTTTAATTATATTTGAAAATTTGATCTTGTACTTTTTGAGAGCGTCGAATGCGCTTTGAAGACGATCTGTGTCGTCGGATGTAAAACAAAAGGTCGGGGCCGCGTTGCCAAATGCCGCGTTTCACTCAATTGTAAACATTCCATACGTGTAGGTATGTACATCAGAAATATAATACTATATATATTTTTCTAATGATATTAAATTAATCGCCAACTTATTAAAGTAAGATCTTTCCTTGGTTAATCTGGTGAAACACGCCGTCGGAAAGCTTATTTATTTATATCATATCATTATAATTCTAGTTATGAAAGTAGAGATAAGCGATAACATTAAAATGTATAATATACTACATATACTACTGAATAATGTGCGTTTCTTATATGTACGGTTGTGACGATGTGTGCGACTTGGAATAAACGTGTTTAACACATTATAATGCAGTTTTTATTTGTTTTCGTACCAAGTTAACGTAAAGTGCTAATACACTAAGTACCCTAGCTTCACTGAGTGCTCAATACATTTTTAAACAAGGATGACGTAAAATTTATTTTATGAACACTGTTGGTTATAACACCAAACGTAACTATGTCAACTTTATTCAAGAACACTATGTAATATTAAATATTTTACTGCTAGACTTGCTACTTTTGGTACATTATATATGTATTAGTAACATCTCCCGGCTTCGCACGGGTAAAATACTGATTATGAATATACTTCAAACGATGTTACGACATCACAGTAGAATCTTCTAAAATTATCAGTGTTTCTATACTTTATTGTCCATGTATTATATACAAAACCTTTCAGTCGAATCAAGCTAATAAAAAAAATCGCATCGAAATCGGTTGCGTAATATTAAAGATCTAAGCATACATAGGGACAGACATTGACAAACGGCCTTTTTTATAATATGTAATGATAATGATAATTAAGTTACTATATTTTGTTGTCTCGTCATGAAAGGAATGAAAGATTAAACTATGAATATACATTTAATCCTACAACATTGTAATATAATATACCTAACAAAAACATTTGAATAAAAAAAAAGTTCAAGTTTTACTTACTTTTCTTTTCTAGGAAGTCTTTATATATCAATGGAGAGTTTCATAAAAAAATATTTGATGAATGTTATTAAATGTCATTATGAATTATTAATTTGTCGTATGCTAATTAACCAGGTCTCACTGTCATTTTGATGTCTTATCGATTGGTATTCAGCGAACTTTTTTTTTTCAATCGAGCGATCTTAATTAGAAAGAGCGTAGAAAGTGGTCTTGTCCATAATGAAAGTATTTGTTACCTCTGTTATAATATAAATATTTAAAGTACAATATCTAGAAAATGTTAAAGTTTAGGATTGAAAATTAAAAAGTGTATTTCAACTGTTTTTATTCGAACACATACAACATATACTTAAATATACTCAATGTGATATTACCTGTGGACGTCCCTTAGAACTAACCTATAATAATATAGTATGTAGTATATTTTACCAAGCTGCCCCGCTGCGGGCTTGAATATATATAAATAAAAACTCATTAAGTTGTGTATACGAATAAAAAAAAGTTGAAAGTAAGCTAGTACAATACGCGGAATCCAAGACGGCTGTTAAGAAATTAGTTACGAGTGGTCGCGCAGATATATTTACTTTTAGAAACTAGAATTCAAAATGCATTCTATAACTTGAACTAGAAATGCATATTGGGAGGATACAATTACATAAATAGTCGATTATCATATATAATACAGTCTTACACGCGAATCAGTGAAAGAGCCTCCTTGCCTTAGTCGAGCAACTTAGATTACGCGTATTATTATACCAGCATTGTTATAATCATTGTCAACAGACAAATCATAAACAATTAGTACAAGCTGCTTTAATGATAACGAACTCAGAGATATGAAAAAAGTATTATTTAATCACATAGACATTTTATTATAACTAAATTCTTATTACCGTGAATAATCATAGAATCTTTTAATTTTAGTTATTCGTTCACTTACTAATAGCTTATTTTACTATTAGAATGTCTTCGGCATTTTATAAAGATAGCAGATATTGAAAACTCTTCGTATCCTATCGTATATCAAATCAAATCAAAATATACTTTATTCAAGAAGGCTTGTACAGGCACTTTTGAATCGTCATTTAACATATATATTAAGTGAAGCTACAACCAGAAGATTATACCGAGAGGAACCGGCAAGAAACACAGTAGTTAATCTTTTTTTGGTTTGAATATTTTTACGATAACCTACTGACGTACAGTCAATAAAGGAATCACGATATTGGCCATATGATGTTTCACAACCATTTTGACTCTAAAATGTTGAATATTTTATAATTTTAAATTAATCTTTAACTCAAATATTTTTGATTCAATAGTAAATACGATATTTATTACAGAAAGTAATTCTGGTTATTTATTTATGCTACCGTTAAAATATAATTTTGAATATAAAACAATATAACAATTTCCCGTCTGTAAAGCGTGACTTAAAACGCTTTGTGGAAATGTTTTATTACTTACCTAAATATCAGCGAAAAACAAAGAACTATTATAAATATAATATACATTTACATTCATTAACTTTTGCAACTAGGTCTAAAAATATTTCTGAATAAATTATCACGTATGGTGCTACGTACCTATAATTTACTAGCTACTCGATTCGACTTTACGAAGGTATGAATATTTTATCATTATGCCAAAATTTATTTTAAAAATAAATCAGAACATTTTCAGAATTGTAGAATTATATATGTTACTAAATATAAAACTCATTACTAATGAAACACACTATCACTGGACCAAAATACATGAAACTTATACCAGAAAGTACATTGCGTTTTGGTAAAGATTTTTGTATATAATATTATTTTAAAGTAACTATCTGAGTTATACTTTTTATATGACTATAGTTGCGTTAAGCGAGAAATTTATGTTCTTGTATTGAAATATAATGTTGAATATATGACGCTAAGTGACATCAGCGATTTCCCTATATGTCGTGCGCCCTGGCTACAGTACATACATATAAAGCTGCAATCATTACGCTGTTCTTAGACTATCTTCCAAGCATTTTAATATCTCGCGACCAACTAGACTAAATCGGAAACGTAAACGACATTATATATTTATGGAAAACTAACAACCCGTCCCGGCTTCAAGGTACTTTATATATATCGTTATATTATGACCAAATTACATATATTACTACACCACTATACCTATATAACTGTATAAAATTATCCAAATCCGTTCGGTATTGTTTTTTCAAAGATTAACAAACATATCTATCTTCACAAACTTTAGCATTTACAATATTAGTAGGATAGCATGTAAAAATAACAACTAACCAAATGAGGTAGGTATACAGGATTCCATAAGACGAATAAAATGAACTGTACTAATTATTTGTCATAGAAATGTTTCACTGAAAATATAATAAATAAGATAACTCAGACTTCTTCAAATAGAGATCAAATATTTAATACAATAACGTTTTTTTTATTTTTATTTAAGGCGGACGAGCTATAGGGCCCCGATGTCAATAAGTGGTAACTAAGATGTTATATCCCCTGTGTCTGTTATTACACTGCCTCATTCAATCTTCAAACCGGAACACAACAATACTGAGTATGTTGTTGGTGGTGGTTTATCTAATTAGTGGTAATCTACTCTACGGGTTTGCATCCTACCGCCAAATACGTAAAATGTCGAAATAATAACGCTGAAAGTTTTAGTATAGTTTTATTCATATACTGAAACCATAGTATTTAGTATGTACAAGTTTGCGACGTATTAACATACTATGTATTACCTTTATCTATCCTGAAAAAGATTTCATGCACAAATAACATAAACAAAGTCGTTTTTAGAATAAGAAAGCGAACAGAATAAATTTTTAACCTTTTCAGTCAAAATTATCAAAATTTTAATTTATTAGCCATAGACTATATCTATGTTTAACATTATAATTTCTTATGTAAAAATAAAAAAAACCTTATAAAATAAAATTACCAATTTAAACTATTCTAAATAAGCGCACTCCTTTTCTTTATTACGAAATAGCACGCAAACGAAGCCGGGGCAAACACCCCGAGGTAAATCTTAAGAGCGTGTTCCGCCACGATTCTTGCTCTGCTCTATGAAAAGCTCATATTTAGAATTAATAGAATCCAAATAACAAAACTTACATGTGTGTAATATAAAAAATAATAATACTAGAACAGCTCATTCATAATATTTTATTACTGAACATTCGAAGCCTTCCGGGACATGTAATTATTAATTATTAACTGTTACGAGCTCGAGCAGCCGTAGAAAAAGCTAAAGCAAACTCCCCAAATTCGATTTTTTCAAGTTAGCAATTTTAATCATACATCTAGGACGAATATTAATGTTTAAAATTACCTTGACAAGCACAACTCCGAACGTTCGTGTCACCGTGATACACACATGCATAAAATCTTCTACGTTATTATATAACAACATAGTAAATTAAATGACTATTTAATAGCACCCTTGCCGGCTCCGCACGAGTAAAATCTTAATTTTATATCAAAGAGGTTTTAATCGATCTATTCGCCAGTACTTTTTTAGATCTATCGTACCTCATAATTGTATTTCTTCAAGAGTTTTTTTTTTAAATTACTACACTTTTAAACTACTGTTTCATAATGATTAATACTTTGTAAAATTATAAACATAATATAAACTAAAGTTTTTGTTAATTTATTCCCAATTTAAACAATTCCCATTATAAATGAACCTTTAAACCATCCCAAATACTGTAACTTTATGTCATATAGTATACCACAACAGGTATTAAAATATTTACCCTGGTTAAAGTATACTTCATTTATTAATGTTTTTTAAAAATAATATCGATAGTTAAAATCGAAACGGACAGTAGAGCGTACTTCCAGACTACTCTTCTGTCATTTGAGTTAGTGTGCGTGTGCTCACATAGATACTCTGAGCGTAGCAATAGAACTCACACTAAAGTACATTGCACACTTGCACTGCAGCGATTGAGGAAAAGAGTGGGGCGCGTCATCGTTGATTGAACTATTAATTGATAACAAACTAATTCGTAACAATAGCAATATCAAAATGTAAAAGGAACAAAACGAAAAACCTGTAATTTTTTTTATTATACTTTAATTTTAGATTTTTTATTTTATAGAGAACAAAATTTGTCAGCTGTTGTTGTTTTTTATTGCATATTTAATAAACATAATATAGCGGTATACGTGTTATACTTGAAGATTGTGAATCGTAAGTGTAAAAACTGGTTGTGTAAGGTGAGCAACAGTTTTTCAACATAACATAGTTGTATTTTTTTTAAAACGATTTAATCTTTGTTTTTATGTTTTAGATTTATCGTTTAAGATCACTTTGATATGTGAAATTATATATAGTGACTTAATAATGCATTTTTTTATAAAACCCGTATATTTAAATTTCTTATTTAAAGACTTTATAATAAATAAATACCTTTGTTGTTACCAATGGCTCGCTAGCATCACATCAGATCATGGTAAAACATCGTCATTTACTAAAGCGACCCTGTGTAAAGCTCTAATACAAGTAGGAGAAGTAGGTAAAGAACGTAAGCATCACTGCCAGAGGCGAATTCTACTAAAAAAATGTCTTAAAGTGTAATCGATACCGCTCAGTGTGTTTCCTGTTCTAGTAACACATCGATCTAGTTGCGGTTCCATCGAAGTTGGATCTGAATATAATTGCTATCATAACAGTTTTAAATAAGTAGAATTGACCTTTAGTTACGATTAAATCTAAGGTTTATTTTTGTGAGCAATAGTTATAGATGGCTAGGACGCTCTTGATCCTATACATATCATTACCGTTATAGGTTAGTAGAATGGGCTATGGGCTGGGGCCCATATCCTATGTGCAGGTTCACGATGTTTTACTTGTTGTTGCTTCTCTGAGTTGAAATCAATTCAATAAAGATACTAGTGTTCTCCTAGTATTCAAATTGATCCTGTAATAAAACATAATAGGATATAGTTTCTCAGCAATATTATGTAGAACACGGACTCAGCTGTTTTCACTAGCTTAATAAAAAATCATTACTTTAATAAACGATTCATTTACCCTAACTAGGTCACAAAGCTCTAGGTTAGACGACGCTTGCTCTGCCGTTGTGTGTTTTTATAAAACATCAAGATTGTATAAGAAAACGTATTAACGCTTCAACCTAGGTAATTAGAGATACTTTCTGTATTTATACATGTGTTTTGCATATCTTTTTTTTAATTAAATTATATATGTCACAAAAAAAAATGTGATTTTGAAAACAGAAAATGATTTGGCCTTCACGCTTTGAGGGACATCCGTCGCCCAACTTTTCAATCAGGCTTGTTAACAATGATTTATTATTATTATAAGATTATCAAAATTATATTTACAAACAATACTGGCTTTTGCAAAGACCGACCATAAAATAGTTTGAGTTTTCTGTTTAAATTTCGAATTAACGAATATTTATCAAACGGAGGATCTGCATAACACATAAGGAATGATCACAACACAAATATTTTGATTTCCAACGAACATTTTAGAAACGAATAATTGCTCATCAATTAAATATTATGACCGATTACTCTCGGTTCTGCGATTCTGTAAAGTCTGAATTGAAAAGATCGCTAGTGATTGCGTTCACAGATCAGCTGATAAATTGCAACGGATACTGGTTATTAGAGACACGATTTTTCAATGATGTTTGCATAACCGTTTCAATAGAAAATTTAATACTAGTTTTATACTGTCAATACGCTTCCTTCTCAGCTTAAATTAATGGTTACGTGCTTGTTTCAAATTGTTTTATTTTCCTGTTTGTATCATCAAACGAACTTAAACTTTATTTGATGGGCATTTTGATAGTATTTTTAGATGTAATGGATATTTGATACGCCTTTACAGTGTAATTAAAACAAGTGAGGATGTAAATAAAATATTAAACAGCGATTGACGTTTCAATTAGAATTAGTATTCTGTACAGTTGAAAAAACCAATGATGTCATTCATTGTATTATAGTTAGTAAATTATCTTTTCGCATCTATAATAAATCCTTTGTTATAAAGAAGTTTGAGTACATTTACAAGCAACTGTTGTGATGCTGGACAATAAACAGGTGTACTTGAAACCAAGGAAGATGGCTTAAGGCTAGAGCAGAGATGTACAGCATACAACTGTGTTTTATACACTTTTTAGCCTCATTTATTTTCTTTTACTCTCATTTACTCTCTTTTTGTCACTATGCACATTTTATTCAAGAATAAATAATATTTCTGGTTTCTGCTCTTCTCAATTATAGTCAGAAATTTTAGCTTTGAAAGAAACCGGACCGATTTTTCTATCATTGTGCAACTTAATATGACTACTTCAGAAATCCCCAGAAGTTACAAAAATATATGGATAACATACAAACATTGAGGAAACAACTTTACCAAATAAAAAACAACGGGCACTTAATGTAAAGTATTTACTATCACAAACCGATATTGACACTATAAATACCTAAGATATATTTTTTACAGCGTCAAATTATAAAACATTTACCGATGTAAGAAATATCTATTTCTTACATATGTAACACGTGGCTAGCTTTAGGAACTATGCTGATATGTTCATTGTAGTTGCAGTTACACACATCATAAGGTATTTCTGTGTAACGAAGAAAAAGTGTACTTATAAAAAAAAATTAAACTAAGTATGCCAAATAAATCAAATACAACCTATTATTGAAACAAATACTAACTTAAACATAATTCAATTAAACAAAATATAATCAAGCTTCTACAAAGCCGATAACGCAGTCATTACTCTGCTTATATAAATATAAAAATATACAATATGTAATAATAGTTGTGTGTTTATTGAACTTCTTTTAATAGCGTCATCAATGTATATTGCATATTTACAGTGTCGATCTAACCTGTTTATCTTGTTGTTAATCCGTACAATGGCCTCTAGTTAGTATTTATACACAGTTTCAAAGCAATGTATCTCATCATCGTTCGTAATAACAATATGAGAAATATTTTAATAGCATCTGTAAGTAGAAAACATTACACTTATAAGTACCAATATATTTGATATATTACATTGCGTTTCACGTTCAAACGTTATTAAACTAATAAATAATAAATCATGTTCCTATTTATTCCATTTAACGCTTCCTCGCCGTACCATTAGAGCTTATAAAATAAACCCAATCATTTATAATAATGTAATTTTATAAAGTTGATCTTATATTCAACAACAGCCTGTAAATTCCCACTGCTGGATATTCCACCACGCTGTTCCAATAGGGGCGGGGGGGCTGTTGGTGGAATACGGCGGCAGAATTTCTATGAAATTTGTCACATGCAGGTTTCCTCACGATGTTTCCTTCACCGCTGAGCACGAGATGAATTATAAAGACAAATTAAGCACATGAATCAGCGGTGCTTGCCTGGGTTTGAACCCGCAATCATCGGTTAAGATGCACGCTTTCTAACCACTGGGCCATCTCTATCTTATATTCGCATTGATATAATAGTTTTAAACAATTTTAGATATTAAAAGAGTAACTACTGTGTTTCTTCAATATGTATGTTTTAAATTAAAGGGACACTTTTTGTAATTGACTTGTATTCGTACATAGGCGAACTTTGAGTTTATTTCACCGCGCTACCTTGATGCAGTTTAATAGATGCACATATGATATACTTGATAAGAATTTCATCCGACATATACAAGTTTTCTGACGATGTTTTTAATGCACGCCATGCTCAAACTAGCTTAGTGTTTTAATTTAAATAACACATTAGCAGTTACGTTTCACTCTTGTACACAATAAGTAATTGCTGAGGTATTAATTAGCACTAGCGACCCGCCCTGGCTTCGCACGGGTACTTAATTTGTATCATTATATTATGACCAAATGACATAAAATCATTTTAAATTGTAGTAAAGGTGTTATTCTAATGTTTAACCTATATTATTGTAAAATTTAATCCAAATCCGTTCAGTATTTTCGTGAAAGAGTAACAAATATACATACATCCATCATCACATAGTTTCGCATTTATAATATTAGTAGAATAAGCAGGTGCTTCACTGTCTCGTCCAACATCAAGTAGCTCACCCACACTCTGCTCGAGTGACTATGGTTGGGTTGTCAGCTTCCATTGCAATTAAACGCAGCCATTTCAATATTATTTATTACATTATATTAACAATTTTATAAAATTAAGTAAATTCTTCGAAAAAGTGTCAATGCGATGTGTCGTTGCTAAAACAATCCTCGTTTCTAGAGCGTTCTTCTAGAATAATTCAAACAGATATTCACAACTACAACTTTTATAATAAATTAATGCAATTACTACAAATTCATTCTTGAAATACAGTTTGATATTTAAAATGAATATTTATAAGATTGTTATTCTTAAATACAGCTCTTAATCAATTACAAGTGAATTACTTAAAATAAGTAACATAAACCAATATTTATATTACATAGTCCGTTATGACACATTATAGGTGGCGCTGTATGACGAATCCACATTTTAGTTTTACTTATTACATTGTAGTGTTTTACAAATTTACATAATAAAATAGAAACATTAAAATGATAACAATATATAATTATCAATTACTATCATCAATATTTTAAAACCATTGCCGATAAATGGCGACATGAGCTCACATCTTCCAAATAATAAAACAATCAAATCTCTATTAATTATTAGAGTCTGATAAATAACATCATCATGTTTACAAATAGCTATTAAAATACATATTTATTTTCTTAGACATTTATCTAATTAAAATATAATATTATAAACGATAACTAGTACTATAATTTGGTCGTGTATAATGCAAACTTAGATGAAACATCAACTACGTACTAAGCATTAAGGTATGTGCACAAAACTTACTGCGTCACTGTTGTGACACAGTAAGTTTTGTGCTAAAGAAACTAATATACTAATAAAATTGCAAATCTATCCATCCCAGTTTCACACGGGTACAATTTATAACATATTTATTATATACAACTTTTATATTGAAAAATGAAGGAATAAACTGGTTCGCTTGCTCTCAGAAAAGGAACCAAACAATTCCAAACAGTACTGCTGTGTAGTACATGTTACCCACTCAGACCCTGCCACTAAGCGGAATTACAATCAATTTTATAAATAAATTAATTAAACTATCAAGTACACCATGTCGTAACTGATACAAAATATATTTAAAGGATACTGAAGCATTCTTAATTAATCAAATACTTAGAACCTACTTCCTGTGTCCCAAGAACTACTGTTGATTTCATCTCTTTTAGTTTAACCGTACATTTGTTCATGCTAGATGATGCCCGAATAGTACGAAATTAGTTTATATGTTTTTGTGAACGTACCACATGATGCGTGACCATTATGACATTGCCCTTGTTTACACATGGTTTCACCAGCCACGTGATATTGAGCGTCGGGATATATACAGGGAATGCTATGATATAATAGCCTTTCTGTGCCTCTAGGTCGTGATTTTTATGAAGCATTTCTCCTTTGTATGATTAAACAAGTCATTTAAAATGTTGCTTAGTAGAAAATAGTTTCAGCAACAATCTGTACTTTAGTTTACACAATATCGTTTTTATGCGAAACGGTAATGTTTGAATCACGATTTCAGTTTTATACCTTTTTTAACTAAATTAGTTAAAAAGTAAATAAAATACAAAATTGCGAATCAAATTATAAATTGTATTTTTTTGTTCTCGTAATATACATAATCCTTCTCAAAGGCGTTTTAATGTGACACACATGTTATCGCTGTCCTTATTACAATATGAAACAACATAAAAATTGGGCAATCACATTTGTGACGCAGTAGCCTACATCAAGGAAAATAAGACTGCATTATTTATAGCTCCATACGTAGCCCACGTTCGTAGCTGGCTCTCGACGCTGCACGCCAACAGTAGGTGCAACCTTGTTGACGCTTGTTTGTATAAAGTATATGGCGTTTTGACCGAGAAAAAAAAACTCGAAATTTCCTTCTGTCGAAACACATGCTCGTCGAACCGTGACAATGTTGGTATCGTGCGTTTTTTTTTTCTTCACAGACATCAGTTATCGGTCTTTTGAAATTATTTTTTTGTGTATTTATCGTTTTAAGTGAATTAATATAATTGTTATGAAACTGGGTAGACCATTCAAAATTACTGTAAAAACTTTAAGTAGCCTAAATAATTTGTACAAAAAACGATTTAGAAGGCGATATGAAAATCGCTAGTTTAATTCCGAAAGTGTAAAAGTCACATTTATAATCTGTATACTTTACAGTAGAGCTTGAAAACTGAATATTTTATGTATTTCGCATATAAAAGCAATAATAAAATAATTTTGAAAAACGAACATTTAACTTACACCAGCTTGTCGTTCGGTTCACTCTTAGAAAGAGCTTCACACTTAGTTAGAGGGGAAAATAGAAATTTCAATAATAAAACCTTACAAAAAAGGCATTTTAAATAGTACTTATATAATAAATAATAAAATGCAATATAGAATTTACAATACAATTGAACGTAAAGTAGGTAATCAACAGAGTAAAACATTGATGTCAATCTATTAAAACGTAGAAATAATTAGACTTCAGACTACATTGATATTAATTGAACGAAAACAACATTATGTTTCTAAAATATAACATATGCTATAAACATTTAGAGAGTTGTTACTGAAGCGCATTCCTACAGTTTAACTAACTGTGGAACTTGTTCTCTACACACCGGATGCAAGTTTACTAGCGCCATTGATTAATGCTTAAACGTTGCGTGACGCTGGACCCACTGTATATACTAATATTTAATACTTATTTTTCTTCGAAAGAAATAAAGCTTCATTGTTTCAGTTGTTAGGTGATGTAAGCGCGACAAACATTAAACAAAAGTACCCTTACCTTCAACTTGTGCCCTTGAGTCTTAATTACTGAGGTATTCAAATAATAAAATAAACTTTCCTTAACGTAACAGTAGATCTGGTTCTAATACATACTTTCTTAAGTGGTTAGGAATTCTTACAATAGAATATAAATACATAAACGAGCTGATAACGACAAGAAAACCAGCATAGCACCAGTTGTGAGCATTTCTAATAAGTAATACGTAAAGATTTTTAATTTTATAGAAATAGTATGTCAATTATTTGTTTGAACTAGGTAAGTCGTACGTCTAAAATACAGGCTAGGCCTAGGCTAGACGCGTATGGTCGTCATTTACTAGTTTAGAACAGGTTCTTAACAACAATGTCTAGGTCAAGTTTAATGTTTGTTTGTGCTGTGATACATTTTATAAAACGTACTCTGATCACGTTACAAATATGTCATTTTAATGTATGTGATGCTACAAGTGCAAAATTTTTAATCCTGCCAAGAAGAAATATTGAATCGTACCAAACCTTATACTGATTCGTCTATAAGCCAAATGATACTTCATTTATTTTTTATTTTATTTAGTTTATATATGAAAATGGAATAGTCATTTATAATTACTATCAAATTTAAAGTTCAAACTTTCAAATATATTTTCAATGAGGTACTTTTTTTTCATAAATGCAGAATTAATACTTACTATTATAAACGCTAATGTAGCGATTATAATAGTATTAATTTAGCGCTCATAATAGTGTTAACTTCATAATCTTGGAATTAATCGAGATAAAAGACTGATATTTCGATAAAATGTTATAAAACAAAAAAAAAAGAAAATGAAAGATGCCATCGGTCGTTACGCTTGCGAGAATCCCCACCATCGCGTCAGACTGTCTGTCGGATATAGTTGTAAAATACGTTTTTAAATTCGTTTCGTTAATGCTCAAAAAATCTCAGAAAATTTTATTGTTTTTTTTTTATAGTAATTTGGTCTATGTCTACTATGGATGTGTAAGTATTTTTTATATTTTATTTTTAAAGTTAGTTAGTTATTACTCAATGTGTTGATGTGGACATATATTACATATATAAGGTATTACGTAAGTAATATAAATTCGTAATGATGCTAGTAAGCGACTTACCACTCCGTTTTGGACGAGGTAAAATAAGCTCCAAAGCTCTTTAAGATGTGATAGATTAGCCTTTCACAGTTTAGTTTACAATAAAAATAATAAATATTTCTTTAATGTGTAATCCGCGAGTAATTTAATTATCACATGACCCAAGAATACCTTTAATAGACATAGTTATACCTACATGTATGTTCAAAAATACAACTAAATATAGACTCTCTAAAAAATCATTAATGAACAAACCTTCACCAAAATTATAGCCAAATGTAGATGAATAAATTACATTAACGCGGTCTACATTTACATGTTCCATAAAATATTTTAGTGTGACCTTGCTTTAGTGGCGTAATTGTGTTAAAAATAAATTTCTTTATTGCATATTTCATTAAATTGGACATTAGTGTAATGTCAAATGTAAACGTAGTTCCCAAATAGCACTTGTCACAGACGAATTTTCTTAACTATTACACTTTACCATTTACCTATAGTTCGACACAACTTAGACGTAGCATCGGCAAATTTCGTTAAACCGAACACATCCGAATTAAATACGCTCTCCCAAATTATCAAAATTTATTTCTGATGTGAATATCTTTACCCAAACGTAATAACTTGTAATATCATATGACCATTTAGTATATCCGTCAATTTGACACGGCGATTGATAGCGACGAATAGCGTCGAATGGTACGATAGGAAGCTATTTCTATTGCTTGTATGAATCGGCAGTAATCAGTTTTACGAATTTTGTCGATGCTACATCTAAGCTGTGTCGTACTATACGTGTATAACTTGACATGCACAAAGAAATAGCAAGTTGAATATAATAACAAGGAAATCCACAATATTGCGAAGTACTCGTATTCTTTCTATTATTACGGTCGTCGGTCGCTCTCTACAAAGCGGTCTTTAAATTGGACCGCGGCACGCTTGGTCAATTTTGGTCATTGAGACACGCTATTGAATACATTTATATGATTGAAATTTAAATAATTCGACTGAATTAAATTATAGTTGTTGAAGCAGTCCATTTAAGATAATTAAAATGAAGAGACAAAAAATTAAATGATCATTATGAGTTTCAATTTTCGACATTTATTATTATTATTATATTTGTTATATTATTATTTATTATATTATGATTATTGTATATCGAAATATAATATATATCATTTCAACGCTTTAAACAAGTCGATCACGACAGTTTCTATAAAATTAGTAGGTATATTTTATTACAGAGATACTACGGCGTCAACGGAATTAAAAAAATATTTTCATTATTATGTCGCAAGATTATCTTATGCAATACCTTATAATAATAAAAACTTATGATATACAAATAAAATATATTATATTAAATACATTTTGTTGGAAAGAAATATTAGATTTAGGCTACTTGCTTGACCATATATAAAAAATAGAGTCGTATTCAAATATTTATTCTGAAAAAAATCGTCTTGATTTACGTTTATTTCAGTTTGTCTTTGGTCTACACTTTTATTGCTATTGAGTATAGTCTGTCGACGTATGTGAAACGTTTCACGCTTCACGGCTGTCTTTTCAATCTATGTTTTCAATGTTAGCGATAATAATGTTTAGCATAGACACTGTAATTGGCCGACAACGATCCATCGCCGCCTTTGTTAGATGTTTCGTAACGAATTTGTATAACAACGTTAAAGTTATGAATATACAGTGTAAACTCTATATAACGACACTGAACGGACTGTGCATTTTATGACGTTATAGCGAGTGGTCGTTAAATGAAGAGAAGAAAAATCAGAATTCGAAAAAAAAGTTTATTTTAGCCTATTGTTAGTAGTTATGTACAAAAAATATATATCTTATTTGAACGCTATGCGTATACTTTGTTATTTTTGTCTGACGCCTTTTGCTGCACCAGTAATTTTGTTGTATATTTTTAATTATTTTATTTCTGATATAAAGGAAGTAATTTTCCAATAAATTAGATGCTTACAGAACTTCTTTAACGCTCAGTGGAGGCTCAAGCTCATCCGTCTCATCTTATTCATCTCTTTGTTCTTAAACCTCAGTTTTTCTCATTGAATCCAAAATTTTTCTATGTCTGTGAGTGAAGCCATTGTAAGCAGGCACTTGTCTACTTCGATGTAGATTTGAAAATTTACCGTATTTCCTGCCATGATGACCTGCTGTATCCACTCGGTTAATGGAAGGTCGTCGTCGCTATCAAACTCAAGTTCTGTTTCCACCTCATCAATCGTTGAATACATATGATAACGTTGTAATCCATGACTCCTACTCATTAGGCTTGGTCACAGTCTACACGTGCAAGCAATCCCAATTTGTAAACAAATGAACGAATTTTATAGAAAGTTCCTAATGCGTGGTGCCGACATTCGAGTTTATTGAGGGCTAATAATAAAGCGACAAAAGAAAGTGCACAGATGCGCAGTTTTTTCTGATTGTAGCAACTTAAAGGGTACTTTTTATTTCTCAATTGTTGTCGTTATTGAGAGTGGGTGTGATGCTATGTAGAGTGTATCATTGTATGGAATACAAGCTAAACCAACTAAAACCAATTGATTTCGACGCTTTAGAGAGTTTGCCGTTAAATCGAGTGACGTTACATGGAGTTTACACTGTATATATTTTTATAATAATATATATTTCTCGTATTCGTAGCGAATTCATCAAGTTTCAAATGCTGTCTTAAAGTAATAACGAGATTGTTAAAGTTAAAACTTTACATTCGTACATCTTAACTCTTTGAGACGTAACTTTTATTATCTAGTACAATTTTTCAAATAAAAAATCTTCACCAGCCATAGTTTCCGTTCTCTAAGTAGATTTAATAATAATTGTAAAGTTGTGTGTTTTAAATATTTTTTGAATATTTTTATAAGATTTTAAAATTTGTATTTCAAAATTTGTATTCTATTTTTTTTGTTACAAAAATTTGTATTGGTATTATTAAAAATTTACAGCTTATAAAAAAATATGCTACATCTTAAGTGATCTATATGGTAGATAGATAGAATTAAAAAATGATGCGTTCAATATATTTATTTTGCAAAAATTGAAAGCATAATATATATTCAGTATTCATTATTCTTTTTTTATTTGAATTGTGATGAGGAAACCTGACCATTGCAACCCCAAATATTAAATATTATTAAGTTCCAGTTCTAAGTGTGATTGTACCAGTAATACAGACAGAACATCATAATTCTCAAGATAGCTGGCGCAATGACAATAGGGAATTCGAAAATCCTTGCAAAGCTAAAGCCTACTGGCGATGGTGACCACTTACCGTCATTTAAGAATATTAAGAACGGTCCGCTTAATAACTTAGAAAGAAACAATTAGGAAAAAGGGCATAAAAACATTTACGAATGAATAATACGCAAGTAGCGGAACTTCTAAGGCGCCTGTGAAATTACAGATTTGAAAGCCGTAACGGCCCTTTAGTTCCGTAAGGGAAAAACAAGTTTACAAACGACTCCGGCTATGTGCGGGAGACTCGTGTAATCACAAACCCCGCCTGTGACTTTGGTTAAAGATTAACATCGTGTAGTATTGGAACTTATTAAAAAAACAGGGAAAATATGAAGAAGATTTTAAGAATACATAACAGTTTACCGTTATTCATAAAACGTTACATATTTTCTCTGCAACTGTCCCCGTTGGATGGATTCAAATAAATGTATGTATTCAATACACGATACATTGGTGGGTTTTATGGTAAAACTCACCGATGTATTGTGTAATAAAATGATTACTTTCACCAACAATTAAATGCATTATAGCATCATCCATGATAATACTTCTAAATGGAGAAAAAAATTAACACCGAAATACGATGAAAAAAAAACATATTATATTATTCTGCCATATAATGTACGTCAGTTGTATCGAGTAAATTCTCATTAAGAATCGCAAACTCCCATTTCAGCCCTCAAACACCCTCATCGCGTTCAATGAAGTCTCGTTCTTCGAGCGGTTGCATCGTTCCATATATTAATAGTAATAAAACTCAGGCGAGATGGCCCAGTGGTTAGAACGTGTGCATCTTAACAGATGATTGCGGATTCAAACCCAGGCAAGCACCACTGAATATTCATGTGCTTAATGTGTGTTTATAATTCATCTAGTGCTCGGCGGTGAAGGAAAACATCGTGAGGAAACCTGCATGTGTCTAATTTCATAGAAATGCTGCCACATTTGTATTCCACCAAACCGCATTGAAATAGCGTGGTGGAATATGTTCCAAACCTTCTCCTTAATGGAAGAGGAGGCCTTGGCCCAGCAGTGGGAAATTTACAGGCTGTTGTTGTTGGAATGTATCCATCCTTCCATATTATATGTAAGTGTAACGTTTAAATAGTTCGACGGGTCCCAAGAACAAAATCGTATCTGCGAAATTCCTACTTTACAGTGTGATGGCTTAAAGTTTTGTAAAACTATGTTTATGAATAATTTCGTTTGATGAATAAATTTCGAAGGTTTTTTGATCAAAGGTCATTCAATCAAATCAAACAGTCAAACACACTACCGGGTAGTTAATGTTATACAGGTTAATAATTAACAATAAAGTCGATTTTGTCTTATTTTTCCATAAGATTTTGTTCTTGGGACCCGTCGAGTTATTCATATATAAAATAAGCTGTTTATTTTCTTTATAAAAACGTGTACTGTATTACCATGACAAATAATACGATACAGATGAAGTGACTCATGAGCTATTCAACGCGAATACATACGTTTTATGGACACAGATGTTTAACTAATTTAATTTATTCATCACTCATGATAATATCATTGTATCGAACATCTTTTTGCACACCCACAAATAACCTATGATGTAGGATTTCGGTGTAGGTGAAGAATAATGCACCGTCAAATTTAATTACACACTACAATAAAACATATATAAGTACCTATATAAATAAATACATTTACAACAACAACAACAACAGCCTGTAAATGCCTATTGCTGGGCTAAAGGCCTCCTCTCCCTTTGAGGAGAGGGTTTGGAACATATTTCACCACGCTGTTCCAATGCGGGTTGGTGCATACATTTAAAAGCTTTAACCATATATGGAGTTGCCTTAATAACTTTTTACAATATTTGATTCGATATTTTTTTTAAATTATTTATTCTTTATTGCACCCAATATTTAAACTAAAAATAATAATTTTGATACACAAAAGTTGCGTGAATTTCAACAGGCGCAACAATCTTACCATTTAGTAGCTGAGTGGCGTTACTCAAGGTAACTGAAAAAATTGGTAGGTAGTCCATGTCAGTAAAAAGTTCTATAGAGTCGAGACATTGGTTAATTAAAATTGAAAAAACTTCCGGGATCCAAATTAATAACAAAACGAATTATTTAATGTAACTATATTATTATATAATTTAATAATAATGAATCAATAAATACAGTATAGATGCGGAGATATTTTAGCTTTTTACTGATTGGGTCATTATATTTTATATACTATATAAATATTATGTAAAAAATATTCTGTATCTGTAGATCTAAGAATTTCCTTCATGTCTTAAATTCAATTAAATATACTTTAACCATAAAGGTGTCCGTTTTTACGTGTTCTTGCGAATCTATCAAATAATTGCAATATTAATAATATTGTATCGCAAAATTATTGTATAGTTTATATTAAAAACAAAGACAATACCTGATAAAAATTTGAATATCCTCGCGAGGAATCAAGACGAAAAGCTATTGAGAATAATATTTATTTTGTAAATAAACTTGTTGTGCGATGGCATTGGAATAACTTTCGTAGTTGATCATCATAGTATCGGATTCAAATGCCTTCGTTACATCCTTGTTTATTAAATTATATATACATAAATAATACATGTATTGTATGTAATATGCATACAAATACATATTGTAAAAACTCCTGTGTTCTTTACATCTATTTTTGAAATATTTAAAAATAACTTAATTGTTTTATTTAAGGTATAATATAACGTTAAATCAAATTAAAGCTTTTTACACGGTTTTATTTTTAAGTATGACGTAATTAAGTATTACGTAATGGAAAATCTGCCGTGAGTAGTATGATTTGTTATTAATAAGTTTTCTAATTGAAATGCAAGGCGACTCAAACAGGTTCTGAAGAGCGGTTCATCCATACAAAGAGATTTATATTCATCCATACAACGTGCATTGTGTCAGTGTATTGCTTAACATTTATACAATTTCTGCGTGGAGTTTTAGCGAATTGGCGCAGATAACGTTACCTACATCAGAGTTTTGCATCTTCTATTTCATAAAACATACATTTGGGTTTTCCCCTATATTGGATACAAGTTTATTGCATAATTCAAAAATATGTGAACAAAATATATCTTGACTTATCTTTTGAACAAAAAACTAGAGAAATTTCTTCAATCACTTACTCTGCTATCAATGTCAATGGAGCATTGAACCATGATCGACGCTGATATACTAGTAGCTAATGGCATTTACTTCAACACATAAACTAGGTTTACTGAACTACAATAGAAAAATAACTCTGTAATATATGAATATATTTTATATTATTGTTTTATTTCGTCTGGAATGCGTTAATTGAATTTTATTTAGTTTTTATCTTGGTTTTTTGTTATCTTCCGCCCTCTTATTAAATTAAATAAATATTGCTAACAACAATGTAACTTATTTAACATTAATATATATATAGTCTACTTTTCAATTACATATGTTAATACTGAAATTGTAATATTTGTTTTATGTTCCTAAAATAATGTAACTACGTCATAGATATATCTAAACATGATCAATACAATGTCACCTACTTATTCGGTTTTTGTTTTTAGTTTAACTTTCGCGTACCAATTTTTTAAAGCAAAGACCTTTAAAAAATGTCCGAAAATTTACTTTTACTAGAAAGCATGACGATTGATTATACCGTTAGACTGCAATTATTATTAATGTCATTCTGTATCTGTTATTGAAAATAAAATTTTCTATCCAATAATACAACGTAATTTGTTAATTATACTTTTGTATTAAAAATATAAATGTCCGATACTTGACTAAAGGTTTTTCTTTTATGTAGCATACAAAACAAACAATAACTATGGATTTTATTTGTATTTCAATGTATTTGTGAATATGCTTCTTCGATATTAACAAATGAAAAAACGCGTAGTCATTAATAAAACGATGCGTAATTAAATTCCATAAATTTGTATGATTCATTTTCGCGTAACGCGTTGTACGTATAATTATGATGTCAATATCCAAGTCTCATCCCATAAATGGGTCCAATAGGTCACTGGGCTGTCCTAAGATCCACTTACCAATAGTACTTTAGTCGTAACGTTTCGCTATTACATCATAATGAATCTAACTTTTCAATTTATTTTATAATCATCGTTAACGCACATAGGCTTATGCATACGTGCACTGCAGTAGAGTGCATACTAATAATTTTCTAGTAAGTTATTTCAGTATTTACGCAACAAACGTTTCACCGACGTCGGAAAAGGAAGCAAAGCTGAACGTCACGGTCGGACAGGCGTTTGTTAAAATGTGTGTAACGAGCTCCTTTGGTTATAATATGTTAGTCACGTATTTGTCTATTTACTTAATACAATAAACAAAGAATAATGCTTTGTATAAACTAGTTAGGATGTTATTGAAATAGATTATTGTTTGTGATTGAGTTAAACGATTAGTGATAATATATTCAATTCAACTTATTTACATTATAGAATCCATTCTAAGTATTTGTTAGATGATGACAAAGATGCGCCATAGCATTGGTAACGTTAATTTATACGATGGCTGCGGTTTCCTGTTTTGATTCAGATTTGGGTATATTGATACAGATATTGATTTTTTTCCATGTTATGGTCCTAGTGCGTGTACGTACCGTCCTTGAAAAGCTCACTGACTCAAGTGTTATCACGAAGTTTTAATCGTTGCCTGTGTAACTCGCAACGTTCTAGAAACAAACTCGTCCTTGAATTAAAAAACCAGCTACTACAAAACATTAGATTTTGAAGATGATTATGAATGTCCTGTGAAATAATTTCATGACTGTTGTTGTTGGTTTAAGTTGTAACTTTGCTGTCGTGATCATAGGTATAAATCCTGGGTCAAGGCAGTGTAAAGTTTCACTTCCATGCTATGAAAAGTACGAGCCGCTGTTCTTACCGTCCTGTACTCACTCGCCCTGTACCACAACTCACACAAAAAAAAAATATTTTGCAGAATACAGAGAATAAAGTTGTAGAATACATCCTATGCGTATTAATTAGTAGCGAATGAAAACTCACTTGCACTTGTCCGGTCTTGAATCCGTTATCTTCGATTTAAATCGAAAAATTCTGACACAGTCACGTTTAACAACAAATAATCTTACAACAAGAAACAATGATTACTTTTGTTTGTTTATAAAACTCTTTAAATTTATTTCTTCGGTAGTAATATATTAAATATATTACATAACGAATGTATGTACTTAAAAAAGCGATGAAAATTTAAACAAGCAATTCCAGTACTAGGTTTTTTGTTCAAAAAATAATTAAATATTTGAGTTATTTGACAAAAGCTATTATTGGAATCTGCCGGTTGGAAGATTCCATTTTGAATTAATGTCATTGATATCTCTGAAAGGTTTATATTTAAATTCAATTTTAAATAACATACTTGATTCTTCGGACAGGTAAACGTGTTCGTTAGATAAGTACTTGTTTTATAACATGTTGTTTCAAGTCGATTGTAATATACCTATGTAATTGGCAGAGCTAACAATTATTTTCATTGAACATTTCCACTCAAATTAATTTAAATTATTCATTGTAAACAATCATATGATGATTGGAATTTACTAACGAGTAATTAACATATTTTCAATAGCAACTTCATAATATAGATACGTTACAATGTGTAGATATATATTTCTATATTCTATATAAATGTGAGCAATATTTCCCAACAATCCATAAACAACTTATTAAAGATTTTCCTTTGATGTACTTATGCTCACAAAGTTAGATGTAGAATATCAATGTAGGGTAATGTCTATGGGTTCATGGTGTTCTTTTAAGATCAAATGGCTGATCGGTCTTTTAACTTATACCAATGATATTCTAATAAACAGATATGTTATATCCATACTAAACAACAGAAAAAAGTGTGCCGCGCCGGGGACCGTTTATTTTAGTTTATTTTTACAATTCGTTAAAAGTAAAAAGGATAGCTGGATAAAAACAATAAGTAAAAGGGATTACTAGATGTTTTAACTACGCAAAACGTACTACGTAATTATGATGTATTATAACGTATTACTACGTAAAACAACTAAAGGCAAACGTCCTAATTAGGACGTTTTCTAGTCTTCACTTTTTGCGCGTTAATAACATATCTGTTTACCACAACATCATTGACTTATACATTATAAAAAGTTTTAGCTCGATCCACAACACTGCTCTACAGTACCGGGTAGTTATGATTATTATGAAATTTCTACTCGACGAACATTAATACGATACGAGCTGTTAGTAATATGTCCATTCTATTAGTCCAAACCACAAGAGGGCTGCATAATGTGAATATAATGTAGCCTATTCCAATAGAAGTAGCAAAGATAATAATGAAAGGTCAACTTGACACACACCATTCGATTGACTAAATTATAGATCTGCTGCTCTATACACAAAAAATTATAAATACATTTTATTTAAAATATAGAACTATTTCAACAGGTAACCCCACAAACTTGGGCTTAAGCTTGTATTGACCACCCCAATGATATTCTAATAAATAGATATGTTATATCCATCCTAAACAACAGAAAAAAGTGTGCCGCTCCGGGGACCGTTTACTTTACATTTCGTTACAAGAAAATATGATAGCTTGTTGAAAACATTAAGTTAAAGGGATAACTAGATGTTTTAATTACGCAAAACGTATTACTACGTAATTATGATGTATTATAACGTATTACTACGTAAAACGACTAAAGGCAAACGTCCCAATTAGGACGTTTTCTAGTCTTCACTTTTTGCGCGTTAATAACATATCTGTTTACTAGAACATCATTGGACCACCCTATATCTATATCTAATATCCATGAATATAATAGAGTCCTCACAGAAATGTTCAGTTTGGCCCACAAATTGATGAATATATCTTTATTTAAAATACAGAACTATGCCACTTAACTAGTATATCCATTCTAATGTTATCTCCAAAGTAGCGATAACAACTTCCCCGACATTCAAAACGACTTTTTTCCTTAATCTTTAAATATAACAATACTATAGATTATTAAAGATTAACCTCTCTTAATTTCAATAGACTATAGAATGAGTGTTGATTAGGGTTATAGACCCTGCATAATATAGACCTATGCCTTTACATAATTGCATATATTTTTGCAGAGTATTCATTCACAATTCATTGAAACTACAGACAAAAGAGAATTAGTATGATAATAACACGCTGACAACAATGAACAAAACCATGTATACTGTCCACGTTTTATCTATTTCTGCGCAGTTTGCTTGAGGTGATGCTTAAAAAAAACAAGGAAATGGGCTTAATATTGTACTGGTGTCTTCCCGTACCTTGTCCTACGCGTTTTTGTAAACAAGTATTAGTAGTATAAAAAATGTTAATTTTGAATACTAATTATATTGATTTTTTTTATGGTATAGGTTGATGGTAAGTGGTCACCATCACCCATAGACAATAACGCTGTAAGAAATATTAAATATTCCTTACATCGTCAATGTGCCACCAACCTTGGGAACTAAGATGTTATGTCCCTTGTGCCTGTAGTTACACTGGCTCACTCACTCTTCAAACCGGAACACAACAATACTGAGTACTAGTATTATTTGGCGGTAGAATAACTGATGAGTGGATGGTACCTACCCAGACGGGCTTGCACAAAGCCCTACCACCAAGTACATATTTCAATTTGATTACAATATTTTATAATGTTCATTATTCATAAGCAACATAATTGCGAAATATTTGGACTAAAATTAGCGCCCATAAAATATTTACACGTCTACAAATGAACTTGTCCTATTTGATATAATCTATACTTACAGACTCATGGGTATAATCCATCAATGTTCATGACACCTTTGGAATAAAAAAGTATGCAATTATTTAAAAAAAAAAACAAATTTAAATTAACCTATGGTTTGGTGCACGAACTTACAAACATTGGTTTGGTTTGGTTTATGGTAAAGGATTGTACAAAAAAAAGTTGTAGTAAAAGGTTATATATATAAAGGCTAATCGGTTCCAAATGCTGCCTGGAGAAGTAAAGCCTTGCTACATAGATGAACTTCTGTCAGCCTCGACCAAAAAGCTATTCTTTACAGCCCGTCGTTTTGCGAAGGAGAATGAATACAGATTTTGTTGGACCGCGAATTCCAGGATTTTCCTGCGCAAGGAGCAAGGATCGAAGCAAATCATGATCAAATCCGAGCAATGCCTACGAGATCTCAAAAATGATAAATGACTAGCACGTAACCCTGTTAAGTATTTCATAATTACTATTATAAGGTCTTTAAATTACCATACAAGCCCAACCACACTACACACGATACATACATCACATACTTACAAACACTCATTACAACATTCACATATACATATATATATACATATGTCACTCATTGTCGAAAACGCTTACAACAATATGCCTCATAACCATTTTCTTACATATACCGATATCTACCTATATCTGGTACATTACCCCTTCTTGTCTTATATACATTGCGTACCACGTATTGTGTATACATATGCATATGTGCATATATGCGCATGCATGTATGTACATATATGTGTAATATTATTGTATAAACCATTCCAATGAATAATCTAAATAAAATAACGAATGATCTAGACTTGTTTAGTATTTCTAATAGTTATCAATGTTTACCGGATAAATGTTTTCAGATATTAGGTAGCCCATCCAAGTACATTAAGAGCCTTCACGTTAATATTAGGAGCATAAATAAAAATTTTGATCAATTTGTTGCCTTTTTAAGCATTCTTAAATTTGATACCGACATCCTTATTTTAAGCGAATGTTGGTTAAAAACGGCACCTACAATACCACAACTTGATGGCTATGACTCTTATCACACCGTTAATAATAAACTACAGAATGATGGGATCGTGATCTATGTTAGGCGTGAATTGAAGGTCTCAGTGTGGGAACCCAACTTTGAAGACGGTAACTGTCTGATATGCACTGTAGAAAATAAAATTGCGTATATTGGTATCTATCGTTCCCCTTCTTACTACAACATAGATAATTTCATTAATAGTTTAATAAGAATTGTTCCCTGTCTTAGTAAGTTTTGTAACATTGCTATGATTGGCGACATAAACATAGACATAAAAGACCAAAGTAGTGACAAACGCTCACACTATTACCTCAATTCTACGGCAGGCATAGGATTGTTACCAGCACACACATATCCTACAAGATACAATAATTGTCTCGATCATATCCTTTTAAAAACAATCTTGCATTCCAAAACCTTTGTCCTCGACTGTCCGATAACGGATCATTATCCTATCATGCTTTGTGTTGATTATGTACATCCTCGCTCTACTAATTTCACAAAAAGTACATTTCAAGCTAACTTTGATGCTATTAAACTTGCACTAGACAACACAGATTTTTCTCCTGTTATTGCTTCTATAGATGCAAATGAAGCGGCTAACCAATTAACTTCGTTAATTAATAAAGTAATAAGCAGTCACACCAAAACTACTACTACTCCGCGTAAAAGAATTATTCTAAAGCCCTGGATCACCCCTGGTTTGCTACGATGTATGCGTAATAGAGACAATATACATAGAAAATTACGGAATAACGCTGAAAATTACATCCTCATGATAACTTATAAAAGATATCGAAATTTTCTTAATAATCTCTTACGTAAATTAAAAAGAGAATATCATAAAAATGAGTTTATAAAGGCAAAAAATGATAAAAAAGCTATGTGGCATATTCTTAAAAAAGTAACAAATACAGCCCAGCAAAAAGAATCTTCTCGTACGCTCCTTAACATCAAAGAAAACCCTAAATTAGCAATTAACTCTGTTAATGAATACTTTGTAAAAGTGGCCAAGGACTTGGCAGCTAAGATAACTCCTCCTATTTTAGCCCCTTCAACGTCCACAATTACTCAAGCTAACTCCTTTGTATTTCAAGAGGTAGATTGTGAAGAAGTTGAGCGTATAATTAGTGGCCTTCGAGATAAAAGTGCTCCTGGATGGGATAGTATTCCTCCATCTTTAATAAAAGCCTGTAAAAATGCCTTAATAACTCCAATTACACATGTTTGTAATCTTTCGATTTCCACAGGCGTTTTTCCTAGAGTTCTGAAAAGAGCCGTTATCAGTCCCATTTACAAGCAAGGAGACAGAAGTGATGTAACTAATTATAGGCCAATATCCGTCCTACCAGTGTTATCGAAAATCTTGGAAAGAATACTGAATAATTCACTTGTCAATTTTCTAAATAAATATAAAATAATTGCCAAAAACCAATATGGATTTAGATCGGGTATTTCGACAGAAGATGCAATCGTAAGCCTTACTAGTGCTGCAGTAGATAACATAGATAATGGTAATAAATGTTTTGGAATTTTCCTTGACCTGTCCAAGGCTTTCGACACTGTATCGATTCCGAAACTAGTAAATAAGTTGGAACATCATGGCATTCGGGGTAGGGAACTAAAAATATTCCAAAGCTATCTTTTGGATCGTCAACAGTGTTTTAAAATTGACTCCTACACTAGTGATCTATTACCGGTTTGCTACGGTGTTCCACAAGGCAGCATACTAGGGCCAATTCTCTTTCAATTGTATATTAACGATCTGTGCAAACTTAATATTACAAACTGTAGCATCTTTGTCTATGCCGACGATACTGCTCTTCTGGTATACGACAGCAACTGGAAGAGTGCCCAGCAGCACGCTCAAGAAGCTCTTAATACAATATCTTGCTGGCTCAATTTACTAACCTTGAATACCCAAAAAACACAAATCCTTCCATTTTCTAAAACATCAGCTTTTTCTGTTCCTCCAGAATATTGTAATATCAATGCATATACCTGTCCTGTCCCATCCCCCACCTGTGGTTGTGTACCCCTTAGCATTGTTCCTAGCGTTAAATATCTTGGCATTAGGATTGACTCCCATTTGAAATGGCATTCTCAAATTGAAGATTTAATTAAAAGAGTTCGAAAACTAACATACATATTTAAGACCATAAGACACCTGACCGAGCCAGAAATTGTAAAAACTGTCTACCTTTCCTTGTGCCAATCTATTCTGACGTATTGCATCCCGATTTGGGGTGGAGCTGGAAAGACAATAATGCTGAACTTGGAAAGAGCCCAAAGAACCATTTTAAAAATAATGACCCATAAACATATCAGGTACCCCACAGCTCAACTGTTTTCAGAATGCCAAGTTTTAACTGTCAGGCAACTTTATATTCTTCGGACTATTCTGCGGAAACATGCCACCCTACCCTACCCGCCTGCCCTTACAAGACGCCGTGCGCATAGCTATATATGTCCAACTGTTAAATGTAAAACTACATACTCTCTGCGAAGCTTTACAATAGGATTCATAAGATTAATTCTATATATAACCATAATAGATTCGAAGTCAAACAGAAAACCACTGCTTGTCTTCTGAAATTGTCATACCTTGAAACTGAAAATCTTTTGAAATAAATCAAATAAATTATAGACATGTTGTTGAAAATAAGCATACGTTCACACACACGCTCGCACACACACACACACACACACACACACACACACTCACACACACTCACACACATAGACACAAACTATTTTTAAGTAGATTAGATTATTATTTTTTTCTCTCTTCACTTATTTTTATATAAACCTTTTTTTTTTTACAACACTTTTAAAAGCATTCCGTTTCTAAAAAATCTAGTGTGCAATTTATTCTTGAGGAATCGCTGACTCTAATATCACAATTTATATTAGTTTTAGAGTCAGAGGTCAAATACAAAAGATGCTAATGTAATAACCTTAGATTTAGATAATAAGCATTGTGTTTAGATAACAAAATTGTGTACATTTTTTCTTGGGTGTTAATAAATTATTATTATTATTTTCGGAAATTTTGTTTTTCTCAGCCTTTAAGCTGGTGTAAACTACATTCACGGATATAAATCAAGTGAATGCAGTATGTGGTGTGTGTTATTTATGTATGTAATATTTATGTGTAGTAATTATGTTGTGTCAGACTCTTCTAATTGCATGAACTTTCTTACTATTCTACATGTGTTCAAAATAGCAGCCTTCTGTATTGGGATATAAAGGGACTCATTTAGATCTAATAATTTCAGACTATGGAGGAGATGGTTTGGGACGACACCTGTTGTGGAGATAACTATAGGGATGATGTAGACTTTTTCTTGTTTCCAGATTCTCGTGACTTCTTCCTTGAGCTCATTATATTTATTTATTTTTTCAGCGATAGTTTTCTGTAGATTGTGTGTATTGGGTACTGCTATGTCTATAAGGTAAGTGACTTTATTGATTTTGTCCTGTAGAGTTATATCTGGTCTGTTATAGTGAATGGTCTTATCCGTAAGAATGCCTCGATCGTAATAAATTTTGTGTGTGGCATTTTCTAAAATTGTTTGTGGTGTGTATTTGTAATATGGCGTTTTTGTGTTTTGTATAAGTTTGTGTTTGAGTGCTAGTTTTTGATGAACGATATTGCTTACTTGGTTATGTCTATGAGTGTAGTCTGTCTGTGTAAGGGTTATGCATGCTCCTGTTATGTGTTGTATGGTCTCTGGTTGGATATGACATTTACGGCATTTATCATTTGTGATAGTGGGATCTTTGATAATATATTTTTTGTAGTTTTTCGTGTTAATGATTTGGTCTTGGATTGCTATAATGAAACCTTCGGTTTCTGGGAAAAGGTTTCCTATTTTGAGCCATTTGTTTGATGCTATTGTATTAATGTGGGGCTGTTCTAAGTCGTGTGGGTGGCGTCCGTGTAGTACCTTCTTTTTCCAGTTTTCTAGTTTTTGCTTTTGAGGATCATCAATACAGTCATTCATATGATATCCTTGCTCACTTAAATTTAATGGGGTGTAGTTATTGTCATTTACAACTATTGCTTTATGTATGTCACTAGTGCGAGATTTTAAATGAAAGAATGTTTTTAGTGTATTAATTTGTTTTTGCCAGAGATTATAAATATCTATCAATCCCCTTCCTCCATTTTGTCTTTTGAGTGTTAGGCGCTCTATTGCAGATTTAGGGTGGAGATTATTGTGTTTTGTTAGAATTGTGCGTGTATTTCGTTCTATTTGTTCTATGTCAGTTTTAGTCCATTTGATAATTCCAAATGAGTATGTTAGTATAGGTATAGCATATGTATTAATGGCTTTTATAAGATTTTTCCCAGAGAGTTGAGTTTTACATATAACGTTTATTCGTCTTTTATATTCTATTGTAAGTGTATGTTTGATTGATGTATGATCGAGTCCTTTAAGTTGATTATAGCCTAAGTATTTATATAAATCTGTTGGTTCCATAGCTGTTATTGTATCAGAAGAAGTTATTGCGTAGTTACCCGGTTTTATTTTTCCTTTTATTATATGTATTGTTTTGCACTTATCTAATCCAAATTGCATGTTGATATCCGTGCTAAACTCTTTTGTTACTTCTATTAGTTTCTTCATGTCTTTATCGCTCTTTGCATATAATTTTATGTCGTCCATATAAATCAGGTGTGATATAATGGTTTCCTCTATACTTTTAAGAGAATATCCTACTCGGCAACGGTGTAATAGGTGCGATAAGGGGTTAAGGGCGAGGCAGAACCATAGGGGACTCAAGGAATCACCTTGATAGATCCCTTTCTTAATCTGTATCTGTCGTGTAACGATAGTATTTTGGCCATAGTTAAGGTGTAGTGTTGTTTTCCAGTATGACATTATTTTACGCAAGAAGTCTATTATTTTTGGGTTTATCTTATATATTTCTAATATTTCAATTAACCAAGAATGTGGAATACTATCAAAAGCTTTCTGATAATCTATATAAGTGCAATGGAGATTTCTATTTTTTGTGGCAGCATGTTTGTGAATTGTGGAATCAATAACTAATTGTTCCTTGCATCCCATATGGGCCCGCCTGCACCCCTTTTGTTCTTCTGCTATTATATTGTGTTGTTCTATGTGTGTGCTAATTTTATTTGTAATGACTGATGTTAAGATTTTGTATATTGTAGGTAGGCATGTGATCGGTCTGTATTGGGAAGGTTGTGGTGAGTGTTTGGTTTTTGGTAGCATGTAAGTTATTCCTATTGTCATGAATTCGGGTATTTTCTGTTGTCCTAATACAATATGTGTTAGATTTTTCGCTATGCATTTATGTAATGATGTTAATTTTTTATACCAGAAGTTGTGTATCTTGTCAATGCCTGGTGATTTCCAGTTGTGTAATTTTGCTGTTATGTTAGTTATATCTGTTTCGGTTACCTCTACAAATTCCATCTCCTCTATTATACTAAATTCTATTTTTTCGTCATTTATCCAAGATGCTTTTGAATTATGGCTTACCTGTTCTTCCCATATACCAGACCAAAATACTTCTAGATCTTGTTTAGTAGGTACGTTTGTGTTCCTGTCAGTTACTGTGTTAGTAGGAGTATGTGGTTTTTGTAAATTTCTATAGAAGAGCTTTTCATTCGTTGTAAATATGGCGTTATCATTTCTTCGCTGTTCTGCTTTTTTGTATCTTCGGAGTCTATTAACTTTAAGAGCGAGTTTTTGTTTTAACGTGTCCAAATATTCTTCTGGCTTTTTATTATTTCTGTCATGTTTAGTGTGTATATTACAATTTTGGAATATTTCTTCTACTCTTTTTACTACTTTGTTTGATCTATTATTATTGTAAATATACTGAGTTAGTCTACCGCAGTCCGCTCTGAGTTTTTCGATATCTCTTTCGAGTCTTTGTTGCCACGGTGGTTTATTAGTTTGCTTAGTTTTTGTGCGTTGCATATTTTTTATTTGTTTAGGATTTACTTCTTCTGTTATTACTAATGCTGTACAGTATATGATGGTATGTATGTCTATTAGCTGTGTATCTTCTGAAATAAATCTATTTAATATGTTTTCGTTAAATATTTGAATTAAATTGTAGAGTTGTTTGCTATATTTTATTTTAGGAAGTCGAGGACGTATTAGTGGATCCGTTCCTGAGTATTGCAATAAAGTTGTACTAAATTTATTATATATTTCTTGTATGTATGTTTCAGTAATCGGATTTTGTGCGTTTAAAGTATTAACTTCGTTTTCTAATATTATCGTTACAGATTCAGTTTGTGTTGACATATCTGATGTGTGTGTGTTTTGTGTGTTTGGTAGTGTAAAATATTCTATTTGAGAGTGAAATTCTGAGTGAGACGGATTCCGGGGTAATGGTGTAGTAACGTCGTGTTGTTGTAGCTGTATACGTGCTTCTTCTTTTAATCGGTTCAATTCGTCTTCGGTTAGTAGTTTGTTTTTTACTATAGTTCTTCTCTGATCGGAAATTCGCTGTTCTGTGACCGTAATCCCTGGGTATTTTTGTGTAAAAAGTTCATGCATCTTCTGTCTATATGTGGTCATGTCAGTCTCTAAATTGGTAATATAGTAATATGTTCGCATGATAAATGAGTTTACCTCTTTGCTCCATCTCATGCGAACTCTCGGTTTTCCAGCCTTGGTGGACGCGGGCAAAAAGGCATTCGCCTCCCGCGCAACATTCAAAGCTGGTAAGTGTGGTTCTGTATTTAAGCTAATAGTGGAAGGTGATGACTGGACGGAGGGTGTGTATGATGAAGTGCTAGGACTATTATAAGGCTCTATTGGGCTACTTGTTCTGTCTGTCAGTCTGTTAATTTCGTCATCGGTAGCGGCTGTAGCATCAACGCCGTGAGCCCGCCTGTTCAACTCACGACGACCGGCTGTAGTGTGGAATTTATCGGGAGAAGCCCGCCTGCTCAACTCCTCACCGCTGACGGTCCGCATGCTGTCACACCCAGCGCCAGCTCCAGGTGTGCCCCGGCGATCGCCCCCGGGTAGCGGCCCTATACGTTTCTTCTTACTACGCGTCTCCATACTAAATGGGTTACCATTGCCACGTTTGCCACGCCAGTAATTTAATTATCGTGTGTCCGCCCCCCACGTGATTAGATGGTCAATCAGGACGTGTGGTTGGGTTTCGGGGGGCTTATTATTATTATTATTATTATTATAAATATAAATAGGGTTATAAAACGGTCGTGAAGGAATACTATCCCAATCTTATAAAACTGCTGGTGTTAGTACTTTTGGACACAGGATTTCTCGCATATAACAGATTTTTTTAATGTCCAGTGGTTAGAACGCGTGCATCTTAACCGATGATTGCGGGTTCAAATCCAGGCAAGCACCGCTGATTCATGTGCTTAATTTGTCTTTATAATTCATCTCGTGCTCAGCGGTGAAGGAAAACATCGTGAGAAAACCTGCATGTGACAAATTTAATAGAAATTCTGCCACATGTGTATTCCACCAACCCGCATTGGAACAGCGTGGTGGAATATGTTCCAAATCTTCTTCTCAAAGGGAGAGGAGGCCTTTAGCCCAGCAGTGGGAATTTACAGGCTGTTGTTGTTGTTGTGGTTGTTTTAATGTCCCAAACAAACTCAATAGGCGTAAGATCCGGGGTGCGAGCTGACAATATTGTCTTGTTTTGTCAATATTGACTTGTGCAGCGGCGTGGAGTCGGGCATTATCTTGCATTGAAATTTTTTTTTTCCTACTAATCCCATTAGGTAGCACACTTCTAAAACCTCTGTTATGAAGTGTTGAAATGCCTTGAAACCACCTCGTCACGATGAATTAAGGATGAACACAAGTCTTTTCGCCCGATCATCGAAATGCCACCCCACACCATAAACGAAACATCCCACTGTAATAATTATTGTCAAATAAATAAATTAATGATGTTCACGCGCAAATCTTAAGCGAGCTTATAGGTGAGCTGCAAACAGCTTTGAACCATTTGCTGCTGTTCGTGTTCTCGTGTTTACTCCTGCCGCTTTATTCGCTTTTGATGTCTACTGTCGTTAGAAAACGTTCCATAAGGAAGTTGAAACAATAGGGTATTCTACTATGTTTGAAAATAAGATTTCGAAATGTTGATTTTCCTAATATGTAGCCACAAAAAAATTTATTTCTGCAAAATAAACAGTTTTCTAGGCCTAAAATAAAGTAAAATTTTAAACCTTTTTTTTATTCACCCAAAAACACTGTCACAGTTGCATATGTACAACTGGCACTCAATTAACGTTAACAGCTATAAATATTTGGTGTTTTTTGGGCAAATAAAGTAATACAATCTCTATGAACAATAACAACAACATGTACAGCCTGTAAATTTCCTATTGCTGAGCTGAAGCCTTCCTTACTTTTGAGAACTACTTGAAAGTTTTGGAACATATTTCATGACGCTGCTCCAATGCGATTTTTATCGTATTATTATATTAATCGGTCGTCATTCGACATGGGGTTGCCAGAGTTCTGCCGTTACCAAGTCTCCTTTTGTAAGAACCTGAACCTGCAAAACTTCCGTTAAATCTAAGAAGGGTAAGGTTATATTTAAATTGCTAGCAATCCTTCGTTGATCCAAGTCAATGATCTGTAAAAAAGTAATGCCACGCTTTGAACAGATTGTTCAGACGATCCATTATCCATTTATGGTTACGAAACATTCACCGAATTTAAAGGTTAATCTATAATATTGACAAAAAATATTTAAATTACACAAAAAAAATTCAAGCTTTACTCTAAATAATTTTAATTTCCCGGCTATAATTTTATCTTTCACTGCAGTTCGGAAATATTGTTTTTTTATATAGATTATAGTCAGTCTCGACATTTTCATTTAATTTAATCTAAGACGTTTGTATAATTATCGTAAATATTAATTCGAAAGTTATGTTAATTTAAATAATTGTATTAACTAACATGACTTTGTATTTTTTAAATGTTGAAAAAGAGTAACTACTGAGTTTCTTGCCGGTTCTTCTCGGTAGAATCTACTTTCCGAACCGGTGGTAGCTTCACTTAATTGTTAAATGACGATTCAAAAGTGCTTGTAAAAGCCCACTTGAATAAAGTTTATTTTGATTTTGATTTATAGCGAACTTTTATGCAATTAATGAGTCTGTGGTTCTAAATTTAATATTAACTTCTCAATATCAATTTAGTTTATTATTTTTATACGTAATCGCATCAATTCTCATTTTCATTTTTAATTATTAAATAGTGGCAAAATTCTTTAATGGAATGCAATCGCTCACGTGTGTTCATTATTGCAGATCATATTCAATGCTACAGCATGTGAAATGAACTGAAGAATTTTATGAAACAAAGTTATGTTATCCATAGTTTGTACTATTTTCTGGGTAATAAAGATTATAAAAATAATAACATATTATTCAATAATCACTTAGACGAGAATAAAAAACAACGCAATAAATAATGATAATAATGTATTTCTTTCATACAAAATTATTTACATCATTATTATGCACATATCCGTTGTCATATAAATCATTACAATTACGATTGAGATAAATTAATATATTTACGCAAATTTACACAGCTTTATTGTAACTAAACTAACTTAAATAATTACAGATCGTTAGGCACCTTTCCCTAAATATGTGATTATAACCTAGACTTTATCATAAATCTTATTTACATTTATCTTTAATATGTTATGCAAAAATGTGTCAATTGTTCATATATGTTATATAGGCAAACAATAGCTACCATTAAGCAAGTGACGTTATATATTGCATGGAACAATGAATAGTTAGCAACATATAAATAAATTACTCATTTTTTTCTCATACTTACAACGATACAAAAGTTTTCGACTGACACACTCTTGCATAACAATAAACAATGTTCATTTAAACTTGCAACAGAACGAAATTAATTTTCGTCTTTCCTTCGACACGCAAATAACTAAGCTATTATTATTTTCGGCCCCAAGTTACGCAAGTCTTATATAAAGTAAAATGTGAAGAATACAGAGCAACTTTATTGTGTTTAGAAAAGTTATAAATGAAAAGTAAGCAAAAGTTTTTATGAATAAATGTATTTTAAAAGGAGTTTAAATCTTTTGGGCCGAAATAAAAATTGAGTATGTTATATAAATAACTTTGATAATATGTTATGAAATTTATAAAAAAGTGAATTATTGGTCCGCTGAGAATAACTAGTATGCACAGAACCGGTCAGCCAGTTTTTAAAATTCGTTAGTTTATTACTGCTTTCTCATATGACAACTTATATCAGATAGTTAAGTTTTTACTGAGGATTGTATAGATCGAGAGTATTAGTTACATACATATGTATGAATGAACGAATGTATGAATGAATGAAATTATCATATTCGTTTAGCGGTACCAATAAGTTCATAAAAAAAGTATTCCCAAGTACTAAGGCAAATTCTACAGCATTATGACGGAAAATATTTTCTTGTAATCAGCTATATGTATATATAATTACTATATTATATAAAGTAGATTTTAAAAAATGACTCATTCGCGTATGAATCTTAAAATAATATGAGAAATATAAAACAACATATTCTGAACAATTTCCTAACCCTCTTACGTTCTAATCAAATCAACTATTAAGCAATATTTACATAATAAGGTTTAATATAACTATATTACACTATAATAAAGCTACTGCTACACTAATCATTTCTTTACATGATGTAATACTTTCAATGAATACAAATTTCAACTAATGAATATATTGTGTATATTTATGGTATCATAATCCTATGGTTAGACCTTTATACGGTAAACCATTGTAACAAACGAATTATTGTCAAAGCAACGAGAAGCATCAATAAATTTGTAAAATCCTATCTATATATTTACGAAAAAAAAAAATCACATTCTATACTTGAAATAAGAAATCGCAAATTATTACAATAGAAGGGCGGTAATCCACGGTATCTCTCATCGATCATGTCATAAAACGACCAACATTGTTAAAACATATACAAACATTTCATACGACTGCGAAGTTATAAACAATTATAGTACGACACAACTTAGATGTCGAATCGGCAAAATTCGTTAAACCGATCACATACGAATTGAGTACGCTATCCCAAATTATCAATATTTATTTCTCGTGCGAATATGATCTTTACAACAACGTAATAACTTATAATATCATATGACCTAATATATGACGCGTCGATTTACATGCACTTGCTTTGTCTGACGCGTGAATCTATAGCGACGAATAGCGTCGAATGGCGCGATAGGGAGCTATTTCTATTGGTTGTGTAAATCGGCAGTAATCGGTTTTATTTTCATTCCATTGCATTTTCCGATGCTACATCTAATTTGTGTCGTACTATACGTAATTCCATTTAAAACTTTTAAAAGAAGAATATAAATTCAATATGAAATTATTAAATTATTTTGTGATATAATCGATTCAAGATTCAATAGTTTACATATGTTTCAGTCTTGCGTTTGTTATTTACATGGACAATAAACACCGACCACGAGCTACGGCCCATGATGTATGAACATATTGTTCTTTCAACTACAACTATAATCACTTGTCGTAGAATTGGCTGTAAATATCACAATTTTATTCATGTTGTCTCATTGTTACGAATAAAATCTGATGCATAATTACTAACAACTTATGACTTATCATAGTCATCAAATTATTGTTAATTTTTTAATTATTTTAGTAATCCTGCAACGGGTTTCATCCGTAACATATCATTTATAAGACATGCCGCTATATCTAGATGGACGTCTACATCTTGAACATGATTTTCTGCACTCTTACAATCGGGTCATCAGTGCAAAATATATAAGTTTTGTTTAAATTACACTCAACGTTATAAATAAACAGTTACAAGGACCTTGAAAACTGTTTGACTCCGGTAACTGATATCTCTGCCAACAGAAGCGGCTTCAAAATCTACTAATGATATATATAAAAATGTACAAGTTTGTTCTGAGCTCTGTTCTCTACACCTCATTCAAGACAGTGTAGTCCAGAGAACGAACATTAATCTTATTAAAATTAACATAATATCAATTTAATTTAATTCACAATAATACAAAGTTAAATCTATCTCTATATGATTTGCGCTGATGGCCAAAATTGTTTTAATATCATATGTAAAATCATAGTAATGAATATCCTTGTACTTTGCCAATCTGTATATTTTAAGATATATACTGTATATATTACTCCGACTGCTTGACCAATGTAAAACCATTTTCATTTCATCACTGACAACTAAGACATGAAATTCAAAAGGTTGTCTCGACAGAATGTCTCTTCAGTTCATCCATCCATTCCTCTGTTAACGCACTTACACATTTAATTTGTGATCACTTTTTCAATTATTTATTTACACACAAATCTAACATCGGCCTCTCGCATCGCTCATTTTTCTCGTATTATCAGAGAACTATACTCCACAGTAACAAACAAGTCTTCGATGCTATATCATCTTGTATAGATCGAAAAAGAAACTCTAGCTTCTTACGAATCAAAATTTGTGTTCTAAAACGTGGTAGGCCGAGTTCAACTCTTGTACAGTTCACTAATTTGGTATCTATGGTATCTACGGTGCGGGCTCGTGCGGGCTCGTGCCGGCTCGTGCGGGCTCGTGCGGGCTCGTGCGGGCTCGTGCGGGCTCGTGCGCGCTGGCGGTCGCTCGGTGCGGGCGGGTGCGCGCTAGTGCGAGCCGGAGTGCAAATTGTGCTGAGCCTTCTTCTTTCGTTGTGCGAGCATATCGTAGAATGGGTTGTGACTTATTGAGCGACGTAGACATTCAATCCACTCGTCGCGTTCCTCAGCAGTCGCCGCAGACATTCTATAAAAATATTTTTTTATAACAACAACAACAGCCTAAATTCCCACTGCTGGGTTAAAGGCCTCCTCTCCCTTTGAGGAGAAGATTTGGAACATATTCCACCACGCTATTCCAATGCGGGTTGGTGGAATACACACGTGGCAGAATTTCCATGAAATTAGTCACATGCAGGTTTCCTCACGATGTTTTCCTTCACCGCTGAGCACGAGATGAATTATAAAAGACAAATTAAGCACATGAATCAGCGGTGCTTGCCTGGGTTTGAACCCGCAACCATCGGTTAAGATGCACGCGTTCTAACCACTGGGACTTTTTTAACTAAAAATACAAGTCATTATTATCATATCATTATCATTATTGACGACCTCCGTGGTCGCGTGGTGTGTACATCGGTTTTCATGGGTACGCCACTCTGAGGTCCCGGGTTCGATTCCCAGGCGAGTCAATGTAGATTATCATTTGTTTTCTATGTTGTCTTGGGTCTGGGTGTTTGTGGTACCGTCGTTACTTCTGATTTTCCATAACACAAGTGCTTTAGCTACTTACATTGGGATCAGAGTAATGTATGTGATGTTGTCTCATATTTTTTTTTTTATATTTGTATGGTCTTTAGATATAGTAATAGCATCGTAGGGTACCTGTAGACGGTGTGCTTGCCCTCAACCACTTTCCCCTCGGAGTCTGTCTTGCAGGCCTTGATGAGGTCGGCGCCGCCGCTGGCGTACAGCTCTAGGCAGTGCGGGCGCTGGCGGTCGCTTGCGGCGCGCACCTGCAATGAGTCGTCGTCAGTGTCTTAGAGCCAATAAAAGACTTATATTACTTAAAAAAAAAAAAAAAAAAAAGACAAAATATCTTACTTATTTTTAATACATTACCATGATAAAAAAAAATATGTATATTCCAAACCTTAATAATGTAAAAATAATCTTAAAACATAATTGATCAAATATGATATTCTGTTTTATTTATATAACGGTTAATCTACTTAAAAACATAATTAGGTGTAATTTGATGAAATTTTGTACATTAATTGTTTATGAAATTTTGTTGTTAAATAAGGAAAGGATTTTTGACATTTGTCCTTAATTAGAAATAAACCCTCTGATAATATGATGAAAGTTTGTATGGAAAATAGTCCAAACTAATAAGAAAAATATAAAAGTCCGTATTACCTTTAAAAAATATAGTCTAAACAAAATTAATATATTTTTCAATCACTGAAAATTTGGACAGTTTCGCTAAAGCGAAATTTTTTTTTTATTAAAATCAAAAGATCGGTTCTTCAGATTTTTTTCCCATGCAATTATAGAATAAATTTATTTATAATCCACGATACGTCTTCATCATAATAGTAACCCTAATGCTCATTTAAATTTTCAGCAGCATTATTTTCGGATTAACGACAAGTTGAACCATCGTATACACGTCTAGTAATAAAATATCGATATACGTAATACGTTTTCGAGTAGCAGATTTGAGTACTCTGCGAAGTAAACTGTATCTATATTGTGCAGTTTTATAAAAAAATAATAAAAACGAGTGAAGCGACTTGTAATATCCCTACAAGTCAAAATATAGAAAAAAAAACAAAAGTTAATAAACTTATTTAAGGCAAATACATAAACATATATTTCTACTATTACAAATATAGGAAGTGGTTACAAATGCATTATGTCATAACTGGGAAACATTAATTTAGACCTCAAAGCTTATGTAGATAATCCAGGTCACATTTCTTATAAAACTATTACTAAATCTCGATAATCATTAATTATTATCTTTTTAATCTTGTACTAATTAAGCTATTTACTAAAAATGTTAACGTTTGAGATAAAAAATAGTTTTCAATCTATTCTTTGATAAATAAACATTTATGTAAAAGACTTAGTGGTAGGACTTTGCGCAAGCCCGTCTGGGTAAGTACCACCCTCTTATACTGGGTAGGTTCTGGTTTAAAGGGTGAATGAGCCAGTGTAACTACAGGCACAAGGGAGATAACATCTTAGTTCCCAAGGTTGGTGGCACATTGACGACGTAAGGAATTACTATTTCTTACAGCTTCATTGTCTATGGGTGATGGTGACCACATACCATCAGGTGGCCCATATGCTCGTCCGCTAACTTATACTATTAAAAAAAAATGAGCTTTTCTCAAAACTCCAAATCACAACATTTATTTTTTTACTTTTCTTGTGCTAGACTACCTCTTTGTCATATTATTCAATTCATTCTCATACTATACTATTCGACTCAACAAATAAGGTAATAAAAATACTGACAATTATCTCTGCATCCTCTTAAATAGAATAGATATAGATCGAAAAATATACAATCTTGTTGTAAATGATGAAACAAAGCATTTTTCAATTACGATACGATTAGAAGAATCACGATAAAAGTTCACAAATGTTGGATATATTTTTATATCAATCAATTAATGGATAATTAATATCGTCAATTACAATGTTTACAAATATTATGTACTTACAGATATATTTTCTAATGGAATGATGCCCCGCGGCTCCTTGTCCGTCGTGTACTCGAAGTAGTAGAGACAGTTATCGTTCAGTATGAACCATCGTCTCTTCCAGGACTTGTATCTGAAATAATTAAATCGTCATGTTAGTCTAGTAAGCTATGCGAGTGCGATTCACAGTTGATGCCTACTCTGTATACAACAACAACAACAACAGCCTGTAAATTCCCACTGCTGTGCTAAAGGCCTCCTCTCCCTTTGAGGAGAAGGTTTGGAACATATTCCACCACGCTGTTCCAATGCGGGTTGGTGGAATGCACATGTGGCAGAATTTCTATGAAATTTGTCACATGCAGGTTTCCTCAGGATGTTTTCCTTCACCGCTGAGCACGAGATGAATTATAAAGACAAATTAAGCAACTGAATCAGCGATGCTTGCCTGGGTTTGAACCCGGTTAAGATGCACGCGTTCTAACAACTGGGCCATCTCGACTCTCAATACTCTCAATACTCTTAATACTCTGTATACATGGAAATTTAATTTTCATATTAACTATCTCTTTGCTCCAGTTCAATGAAATATTTAAGTCTTAATAACTGGGTAGTGGATTTGTAAATAATTTTAAACTGAGACATAAGTTAATTCCACCTGTCCAGTGCTTAGAACAAGAGAATTTTACTTAAAGATTGTGAGGCAAAATTCATCAGTTAGTTAGTAGCACCAATTATTAACTAATTGAAGATGTATGGGGTTTATTATAAATAATGACGTGCTCGGTGGGGAATGAGCGTTTTGGCGGAATAAGGTCTTAATACGAGAGATGGTATTTCTTCATTAGTGGAACAATGGCTTATAAAAGTAAAGCCATAAAACATAAATTCGTTAAATAAGAATATATAGTACATATAGTATTTTTATGATTTTAAAGATAAAAGAGGCAAGTTTGACAACATACCTGCCACCCTGTTTCCACAGCCACCCCTCTTTATCAGGATTGAAGAAGGTATGCATGAGATCATTACCGTCGTCTTCCGGTATTTTGAACGGCTCCGTCTTTATAGACTCGTATAGAGACTGAAAATTAAAATAACACGAGTTATGATTTAAATATATTTGATCGACAATCGCAATTTTTTTTTTATGGTATAGGTTGGCGGACGAGCATATGGGCCACCTGATGGTAAGTGGTCACCATCGCCCATAGACATTAACGCTGTAAGAATTATTAACTATTCCTTACATCGTCAAAGTGCCACCAACCTTGGGAACTAAGATGTTATGTCCCTTGTGCCTGTAGTTACACTGGCTCACTCACCCTTCAGACCGGAACACAACAATACTGAGTACTGTTGTTTGGCGGTAGAATAATTGATGAGTGGGTGGTACCTACCCAGACGGGCTTGCACAAAGCCCTACCACCATTTACACGGTATTTTAACTCTACCCATTCCTTTCTAACCAAAGTCGCTAATAGCTGTGATTATTCTAGCCCACTAACCTTTTACACGGCACTATGAAAGTAAAAGTGTATGCCTGGGCGTTATTACTATACAAGAGAACAAGAGCCAGTTACCGACACAATAATGATCAAGTAATAAAGTTTTAAACAATATAACGACAACTGACAATCAACCTACTTGTATCGGACAGCGTGCCACGACTAACTTGTCAAACAGAATGTTATCAATGTAGTAGCTATAAGTATTATAAAATTGTAGAAACCGGTATTTTCGATAGTGAAACATATCATTACGATTCGTTTAATGGCTTAATATCACAAAAATTGTAACATTATAGACATTACACTGAAGAAAAACTCAATTAAGTCAAAATTAAATAAGGCTATTTTTGTATCGAAATTTATTTTAAAATAATACCATTGTATTTTTCTTATAATTTCCAATAAACGATTACGAATAAAATATAGATAGAAATAAACGCAAGGCACAAATCGCGAGCCCAGACTAGTGTAGCGATAAGAAGTTGTTTTATTGTCACCACTATCTATAGCGTTTCACTATCAGAGTGCGTCATTAAGGGTTATTTTATTTTATCGAAATAAACAAGGTTGGGTCAAAGTAATTAGCTCATTCTTAATAAATACATTAGTTAACAAATATTAGATAATTTGTTGTTTTACTTGTTATGTAAATGTAGTTTTCTCGGTCGTTCCTTTGTTTATTCATTTATTTCTTACAGACTTTACATTATTGATCTTATAGGCCGAACTAATACATTGATAACTTAAAACTATTTACTTTGCTAATGGAAGTTATTAAACAAAAATATTTATTATTCGATTTAATATGTTTGAGTTTTATAATAAGTTAACTGTTAAAATATATATAAGCCTCAAATGTAGGCAAATGTATTTCGGAATTTTATTTTTCTATACCGTTAGTTAGATGGGAGATGCGAAGTGAGGAAACTCGACTAGGCCTCTTGGACACGTAACGGTAAATGTTGCAAATCAACAACTAATCAATTTTATTCAATTATGTCATTTATCAGAATTTATATAATTTATCCGATTATAATCACTTTAATCTTAATAACCATTAAATAAACAACACAATGACCCATTTTATCTACATTTCATTAGTCCGTATTGACACGGTTGATATTTTAAATTCATAAATTTAATTCGTCGAAAAAGTAAGAACACAGAGGTACTGTATTCTTAATTTTATGTAATACTAGTTATCCCCCGTGGCTCCGCTCTTATTTTAGGAGATTGGTTCTCATATGTAAGGCAAAAAATTCCCTATGACCTTTCTTGGATTTCAAGTTTGCTGCACAGCAAATTTCATCAAATTCGATTCATTGGTTTGGTCGTAAAAGAGCGACAGACAGACAAACAAGAGTTACTTTCACATTTATAATATTAATATAGATTAAATATTTAAAGTGACTTTTTTTCTTATATTAGTAAATCTAGGAATAAAAAACTTCAAAAATAATTCGTATATTATATTACTAATAAAAGAGATCGCACGTGTTCATTATCTTTACATAGTACAAAACAAAGTCACTTTTTCTGTCCCTATGTCCCTTTGTACGCTTTAATCTTTAAGACTACGCAACGGATTTTGATGCTCTTTTTTATAAATAGATAGAGTGATTCGAGAGGAAGGTTTTTATATATAATGCATGGAAATAATAGTAAAGAAACGCTGATAATTTTAGATGTTTCTGATGTGATGTCGTAAATAAACAAATTCTGTAGTATATTTAGTATCAGTATTGTACCCGTGCGAAGCCGGGACCAATACTAAGTTGGATGCTTTATAGCGTGCACTTACCAAGAGCAATTCTTGAGGTAGATCGCCACCGTTGTTGATGCCGCGGTTCATGGCTACGAACTGTTCCGGCGTCGGCTTGTCCTTCACGCTGGGGTTGTGCAGTGACGTGTTGAGCATGATTATCGCGAAACTGAGCACGTAACACGTGTCCGCGTTCGTGAATATGTCGGGGTTCAGTTGGCAGTAGCGCTGAGCGAAACTCTCCATCATGCGGTCGATCTTTTGCGCTTCGCCGGGCAGACGAAAACTCCACAGGAACTGTCTGCAATCAGGACATCGTTTTGTTAAACGAATTCCTTCACAATGTTTAAAGTGTTTATTATTATATAAAGTAAAGTAAACAGCCTGTAAATTTTCCATTGCTGAGATAAGGCCTCCTCTTCCATTAAGTAGAGAGTTTGGAACATATTCCGCCACGCTGTTCCAATGCGGGTTGGTGGAATGCACGTGTGGCAGAATTTCGATGAAATTAGACACATGCAGGTTTCCTCACGATGTTTTCCTTCACCGTCGAGCATGAAATGAATTATATACACAAATTAAGCACATATATATAGTGGTGCTTGCCTGGGTTTGAACTCGCAATCATCGGTTAAGATGCACGCGTTCTAACCACTGGGCCATCTCAGCTCTTTTTTATTTATTATATATATAATAATGAATAATCTTATATTATTATATATAACATTATTTCATACAAGTATTAAAATTATAACCACATCTTTTATATAAACTTAACCACATATACAGCTAAGGAATGATTCAAAACAATACACAATTTAATGGACAACTATAATTTTACAGTCGACTATATCATTAAAGTTAACTTAGCACTCTTGTAATCAAGCAATTATCTCGACCCTTGTAACGTACCTTAACGCCTGTACAAGTATCAAGTCCGTGAAATCGTGTAGCTCGACGAATGCCCGGAGCACTGCCTCGTTGAAGTCCGAACGCTCGCCGAGGTAGTCTCCTATCGCTGTTTTACTAAGCCCTTCTCCTTTATGGAGAAACTGTGCTACATCTTCCGGTGTCCTTTGCAATAGTCCATTTTCATATAGATATTCGATACCTAGATAGAAAAAAACCACCGTTAATGTTCCATTGTATGGCACTATATTAAGAAAGGTCAAATAAACCACCAGGTAGTATGTTATTATTTAGTAATAATTTGTCTTTACATAAGAAAACATTTAGCCGATTATTACATCTGTGTTGCCATCTATAAAAACTAATAGAATAAACTGTGGTAGTAATTAAGCCGAATTTGTCACCCTTCAATAAATACAAACAATACAAGTATATCCGATTGACATAGTACTAATGCGTATAACATAAATTGGATTTTTGGCATCATACAGAAACCGTCTTTCTCAAAAAATTAAAAACATTAACAATGTTTATATTACATGGTGTAACATTAATAATAAAATTGCTTATGCATGATGTTGGGAATTTATATAACAATGATTGTATATCTAAAAAAAAAATCCATAAAATAAGCATGTATTGTCATGTGGAAAGTGAATCAAAAATTTATTAGATCGAGTCCTTCATCTACATGTCGTGAAAATTTTCTCACACGTATGAATGCCATACTAAAATATTCTACGTTATTAACTTTTCACGTAAGCTTCTGTACTCATATAAGGCTCTTTGACTTGATTCTGAAGAATTTAATAAAAATGTAAATTTTATCCCGACAAAGCACACCTTGAATAGACCAGAATCTTCATTCAATCACGAACGAGGTTTTATTTTAGTTGATTTTATGTATTGTAGTCATTGCCCCCTCACTTATTATACAGGTTAGATATTTAAAGGTGTTCTTGGCTGACGTTTTTATTCAAAATGTAGGTCCATAGTAATATAATGCATTCGCGTCTGTTACGGATACATTGTAGGCTTACATAACAAATCTATTATAAAACGAGTTTTATATTTGAAATAAAAGGGTATCCTCTTTTTCAAGTTAACACAAGACTGACGTAAATACTCTTCACAAATTTAAAGAACGGTTATACAACGTTTAATGTCAATAGATAAGCGTGTTTGCTAATATAACGGCATAAAAACTTTATCAGCTTGACGTCACGGGATCCTTGAATCAAGTTCCTTTCTGACGTCATACGCCTTCCTTATTTAGATTTATTCAATAGACGTGGAAGGCGTCGGTTGTCAAGCACTCGAAATACAAGTATTAATAAAATATAAATAATAAATATAAAAAACGGAAATTGCAAAAACCAAAGAATAAAACGGATGTTTCCTTAATTAAGGTTCATATTTATAGCAATTTGTAATACAAAATAGTAATACCTAACTATATTGAAATAATGGTAAAAAATATTTTAAATTATCTCGGAGATAATGATGTAAAAATAGATGTATAATCGCTTATAGTCACTATTCCTACGTTACGTGTGTTCATAACGTCGAGCCATGCAGAATTGGAAATGACTATGATAAATTATCCTGTGAAGATAGATGCAGGACCAATTGCCTCGGACGTTTATATAAAGGGACGGCAACAAAAATAACGAGCTCGCTTGTTAGGAGTTGCAAACGTTTCTCCTTCATTACCAAATTGAAACAACTTCGTTGCGCGAATTCTGAGCATGCAGTGATTTTATTAACCTTGATGAACAATATTAATGATGATAAATGAACCCGCGCCGAGACGTGAATGCGTCCAGATGTTGCTCCTTCGTTCTTATACATAAAGGCCGATTCTGATGAATTCACTTTACCAAAGATAACACTTATGATAATATTAAGAAAGTATTATCTCTTCAGAGTTATTTTACATTTAATTTAATAATAATATATAATAAACTCTGAGTTATGAATATTTAACACGTAACCATATTTATTTTACTCATTGTAAGTTTCTATACGTATAAATAAACACGTGTCTAGACGCTGCTACTATTTCAAGATTACAGGAACAGAGGAATTGTTAATCAGCCACGCAGACGTTGACGTCATGGCAGGCAGGTAAAGTGTAGCAATTGTTTTCTTTCTTGTTTAGTTTTTTATCACATTTACCAAGAATAATTTAGGTCCCATACAATTTACTTTAAAACTTTCTTAGAAAAATATACATAAGACTAATAAAGAAATTTTAGAACAAATTATTTGTTGATACCACCCACCCGCCATATAGTCTAACGCTAAGCAACAGTTTGAAGGGTGATTGGGCTAGGGTAATGACAGGAACAAGGGACGTAACATCTCAGTTCCACAAGGACTTAAAGTTGATCGCACATGAGTTAAGTAATTAATTTTTTTTCATATTCATCCAGCGCCAATATCTTTGGGACGTGGTGAACACCTACCAACCGACAACACAACACAACCGACTTGGTTAGTAAGTGGTCACCACGTCACATTTGCCCTTCATACCTAGCTAGCTAGCTAGCCTACTTATAACATAAAAATATATAAACATTAAAAATTGAATCAAATATTTTATATACGTCTAATAAAGTAAATATCATACAGGAAACATAACTTCAATGTATAAAATTTATACAATATAGCGATTATGTATATCCTTTTAGCGTTGTATATTTTCGAATGCCTTATACAACTAATTTTAGTTAGAGAACGGCTGAACCACTTCCAATATTTCCCTGAGGAAAGAGTCGTCATCATAATGTGTTGTTTGCATTATACATGTGCATTGCACATGCAATCTATCAGTTAGATTACTCAATAGAGTTAGAAACGCACTTTGTATGATAATAAATAAACATACTTTGTACGTTACAGACTAACAAATATATATTACCTAATACTTATAGATAGATTATAAATTGTTTTATAATAACTTGGCTTTATTTTTGAAAAGAAGGCGGAATTCGGATTTGGTTTATATGAAGATAAATTGTAATATGCAAAAATTAAACAATGAGTTAGAATAACATAATATTAAATAAACGAAAACATTTCACTTTACGTTCATATTGTGTATATGCACATGTCAAACATAAAACTAAATACATAATGCCTTTTTTAAATAACCTTGGGTATTTTTTATCCATAATCATGGCAATGTTTCGTTCAGGTATAAAGTCTTTTTTTCTTCTTATCTTTTATATTTTTAATAAATAAACGCGCAAATTATTCAATTGCAGATAATCTCCAAACTATTGGCAGGCTTACAAAATATCATTGGAATTGAAAATAATGTATTTTAAACTTCCATTATGTTTGTATTAGCAATGAATAACGGTTTAAATTTGACCAATGGGCGACCAGTCATTTATATAAATTGCATTCATACGAACAACCAATCGGATGTCAATGTCCATTTCCTTTTAAATCTATTTTTAAATATAAATACCTAAATTGATTATTAAATATCAATGTAGAGGCAAATTTCAAGGTCGATTTTCAGTACGTTTAAATATGTAACATTTCAAATGAAATCGATTGTAGACTGAGATAAAAAACCGTGTTCACTTATGTCCAGTAAGTTGCATACAATCCTGTTTTATGTTAGTTTCCAGGACTCTGACAGAAAATGTAATACCATATTCCTAGTATATATGAAAGACATCACAAATCATCTCGGTATTAAGCGAACTTTGTGAATATTTTAATTAATAGCATCGATGGTCTCCAGGATTTTCTATAAAAGAGAGCTCACTGAAAAGAATTTAAATGAGACGTACAACTGGCCTCAATTTAATGTTAGATATTTCATTGAATGCATTGTGAAGTACAACCTTTTAACCTAAAGAGGGAGTTTAGAGCGAAATCCTTAGAGACGACGCATTCAGACTAAGCATTCTACGTATGTTTAATGAATCCCTGAAATGCTGCTAACAATGAGAACCACGATTACAGATCTGAACAATAGATTGAAATACATAATAGTTGAAAAAAATACATCGCGTCGCCGACTTACCTAAATAGATATTTATTGCATAAAGTTGTTTTACGTAACGGATATTATATTTAGACATTAACAAATGTAAGCCGTTTGAATATCTCCTTTGATTGGCTGTATTTCAACAATGTTCGACGCTCGTTATCTTTGAATGGTACTCAATGACGGAAGGGTTCGGTTATGTCAAGAGGAGTTAAGTCAACGGGAAGCTAAGTATCGGTATCAGAGATGCTTCATTCTCAAGTGATATCAGCAAGTTTTCTGTGTCGTTCAATAAATTTTAAAAATTCTAAAGAAACTTAACCCACTTACTATTTTCTATATAAATGACATACATAGAGAACAATTCATGCAATTTAAGTAGGGTTTGCGCGTTCACATGACAGGTGTAAAAATGCTAACATAGTCGATTTACCGTGTATGTCAACAATACAGATTGTCCGTCCGTGGGAACGGCGCACCTGCTGGATGATGTAAACGATGAAGCAAAACCCCTCCATAATAACTGTGTAATATTTCGATATCACGTCGGCTCATACATAGTCTACGTTAACGATCAATATTTCTTTATGAAACAAAGACCTGAATTTATATTTAACACGGGTTAATATTCTACATGAGTTGCAACTCACAGTAGACTCATGAAAATGACGGCTACTTCTATGCAATATAGAATGGCTTTAAAAAATCACCACTTATATAATATTAACACATCAAAAATCTGTTATATTAAAATGTGTAAACGTTAAAAATGCCTCACCTTTCTTAGGGTCCATATTAAATTTCTTCCTGCCTATGCTCATCTGTTTGGCTTTGCTATTTTGCTTGCACTCCTCCTGGCCGTCGAGGGCCTCCAGCTCGGCCACCACCTCACCGAGCTCATCTTTGAGTTGCTAGAAATAAAGAAAAAATATTTTCAATAAACGCCAATGCTATAAATTCTTACTTTTATCATATCGACTAAGCTGTTAAGTTATTCATGTTTATGATACCTAGTACCTAATTTGTCGTATGTTCTAGAAATAATTACATTAACAAGGGCACATTATTGAATTCGGCAAACACATTAGCGAACACGCAACATTTCGTTTTTGTACTTCCAGTCTCAAAAGCTAATTTTATGTAAATTATAACAAAAAATAAACATTAGGTAAATACCGTAAAACACTTTTCCAAACATCTTCAAGTGATCAAATGAAATGAGACAAAATTTATAATAATAGAAAACTTACAATTTGGTTTAAACTTTGTTATAACTTGTCAATAATTAAAAAATAGTTTATTGGCGTAATCATTTATAAGAAAAACGATATCATAATTGAAACTAAAATCGACTAAAACAGCGATCGCTAGTAAAGCGTTTAGACGGAAAAATTGTGATAAATTTGTCGATTTTAATTTGAAAGCACCCAAGCAATATATTGCCACGACACGCTAAGCTTTTCCCACTTACACGTCATAACAAATTATGACGCATTTCTTTGACTCGACTGAGTCAGACCGCAGCGACAAGGCAAACCGCAAATTGACTGGGAATGAAACGATCTGAATAATCGCTTTTGAAACATTATTCGACTAATCAAACAACGACATATGAACGAATGTGATTTTCTAAATTAGATACGACGGTATTAACATTATAGCACATAGGATTAATTTAAATCATCATAATATTTATGTTCTTTTTTTATATATATAAATAAAATAGTCCGACCGCAATTTATATAAAACAAAATATGTCACTACATTACATACGCCTACACTTACACGTACTACGCTTAGATTTACTTTTCACGTGTATCAGAAATACATGGAATGAAAATATAGGAATAGGTATAAACAAATTAAAAGTAAAAGAAGTTATTTTAGAGCATAGTCTCTTGGGTGACTATGTGGTACTGGTATCTTTGCGTTAATAAAATTATGATTAATGCAAAGAGCCAGGCCATATTATTATTACTGTTATGCAGCATCACTATTTACCTTCATAGCACATTATTTTGTCTCACTCTGACGTAGAATTTACAAGATAAATGTAACATATTCCAATTGATCTGCCTGCTAATTGATAGAAGGATATCCTTGTTCTAATTAAAAGACGCATTAAGTCTTGACTTAAATTAAGCATGAAACTGTTAATTAATTCTTAATAAACTACTTGATACTAATGTACTATCGCGTTAATTAAAACAATAAAATTAAATGTTAAATTTAAACATATACATTGACTTACAACATGCTTTATTTTGCATCAAATTAATATTAGTTAAATAAATCATTAAAGATATCTATCTACAAGAACGTCAAAATTATGTCACAGTAACCTAGATAATTGTAAAGTATTCCAAAAAAAATGTACTTGAATAATTAAAGCATTACAGATCTGATTGCAAACTACGCAATTTTAAATGTGGTTGAGCAAAATTAAATAAGGTGTCTGAGAGTTAATAACCAGTGATATTATAACGTCAAGAAACATCATCGTATAATTACGGTTCATACAAATACTTAACGCTTCGTGGCGAAATAAAACAACCGCATACATCCATTACAACTAATATGAATTTTTAATGAAAAATTTTCTTTGTTTATTGCCCGCCTTTGTGAATGTATATTCTTATTCATGTTCTTACATATAAGTCTAAGACTATTATCATGATTATTTTTTTAATCATTAATTAACCTTTTTCATATCATATTTTTATGAAGGATCATTCTTTTGTAATTTATCTAAAAACGAGTCTTATCTTCTCATTGAAATATAAAGGACCGGTACCACGTCAACCAATTTTTCATCCGAACATCATCTATCACAATGCACAAAAGAAATTCTACATTCACTAACGCTACAACAAAAGTAAGTCGCAAATAATGGTGAACATCGCCGGGGCAAAATTTACCAGCGAACAATTCGTTCTTTAAAATTATGCCTAGACAACCCCGTTTCGACATAGGATAGTACAAAAGAACATAGCTTTTTGCAAAAGAGGATAATGGTAAGGCCGCAATTTTTAAAATTTAAAAATCTGCATTTTTACTCATCCGTAACTATGTACCTTTTTCTAGCATTTAATTTTTTTACTTAATGTGCTAAATTATTATTCCAGGACCCAGATTTTTGTATGGTGCTAAAGACGTTTCCAGTGCAGTACACTTATATTGAATGATGAATGCATCGTTTACATGCTTTATTTTTTTTCGTAATAAAATCGCATTGTAATAATTACACTTTCCTCAGGCAAGTTTAATATCGCACATAAACAAATAATAATGTATTCGAGCAAGGAATGACAAGTAACCAATCACACAAATTGAAGGCAATTATATGTATCGGTCTCATAGCACATTTGAAAGTAGACCACAAGTAAATAAGCAAGATAGTTGACGGACTAAATCAAATGCTGCGCAATTTGGTTACATTGGCCACAAACGCGTGTAGTAAAATATAACGATCATATATTAATGTTTTTATAATAATATCTATATAAAATATGATAATTACAAACACTGTAGACATAGTCAGCACAATGCTCGGCCCGCTACGGTCTAGCGACGCGCTAACATCATTTGCGGTCGGCAACCCATTCCCCAAGGGACATGATATCAGTCTTCCTCGTCTAGACAATGTTTGTGATGACAAAAACATCGTTTACAAGATTTAAATTAATTTCTGTATCACGACAACTACTAAGAAATTAAATGTTACTTTCAAATAGCACGTCATCTTTGTTATTTAATTACAATATATTAAATGCAATACGTAATTTACGCGTGAATACATTAATGTCCTCTTTTTCTCAGACGCATAATTCAAAATGACGAACTAACGATTTTATGTACTCTGTAAGGCACAAGAGCACAAAACTTATAAATTCCTAACACCAAACTACTATTGTGCATTTCTAGGAAGATAAAACCGAGGTCTCGGGACCCACAGCTTTACTGCACTAACGAGACTGTCATATCGACATTTGTGTATGAAGATAGTAATTTTGAATACTCCTTGTGTCTAACCACACATTCTATATTGAAAATCTTGACTAGTCGAATAAGTCTATAACAACTAAACGTATAAGTCTGCAAATATCTTAAACGAAAGTCTTAACTTTCTAGTTCTCAAGATGTAACTAAAACTAAACGTTTAAGTCATCTCACTCGAATCTATCAAAGTAAAGAGATTAATGGAGGATGCTGAGTGAATGCCAATCTGCGTCCTTGCATTAACAATTTACCCTCATTGTTTCTTTCAAACGAGCTTGCGAAGTTACGAGTCTGTTATATGATTACATCGTACTTTTATTTTGTTTTGTTCACTATATCGAATCTCCAGTAAATACACAGCCGCTGATCAAAGAAAACTTATTCCGCAGTATAAATCATTTTTTGCCGGACTAGTTACTAAGCTGAGTTAGTTTATAATGAATGTACCGTTTTTATGCACACGAGCGTTTTTAGATGAAAAGTTATAATAACAAATACATTTTAATATAAATATCTCTATATAAAGACCTTAATTATAACAGTGGGTAAAGTCAGAGTAAAAGCGATAATAATAGGATTATATAGTTTGTATTTTTCATGTGGTAATTAGGTATGAATGTGTATTGGATCAATAGTAATATACATTATAAACTGTAACAACTGTAAGTGTTACACTGGCTCACTCGCCATTCAAACCGGAACACAATAATACTAAATATTGATGTTTAACGGTAGAATATGATATTTGGGTGGTATCTACAGAGCCAAATGCGTATGTAAAAGTTATATTTAAGAGAAAGGGAAAATAATACACATGTACATATATATTTTATTTATATATTGTGTCCGTTTCACATAAAATTCCGTTTATAAATATTCACCGGTATATTATCGGATTATACAAATCCGGTGAAGGCATTTTGTTTGTTATTTGCACTTGATTTTTGGGTTAAACTAATAGCACCATGAAACAGCAATAAAAAAGGTAAATTATATGAGAAAATATAAAAAAATAGCTATATTAAAAATGATAGGCATAAAGACGCGAGCACAAAGAGCGGGCGATATCTGGTACATAATAGAATACTCGACTACATCAATAATGTCGACGACATCGTATAGTGTGGTAACAATTATTAGATGCTACGTCGTTCCACCTCTATAGCAATGCCTACGAGTGCACTATGTTTATTACGCCCGGTCTAGACTAGTTTTTGCCGAGAGAAGCAGGTGCCGAGATGAATTCCTATTTACGAACTTGAAATGTCGCTTAGAAATCTCAATGCTCAATACAGGAATCAAAACGAGAAGCATTATTTATTCAATTGAACGACGAATACGTACAGGTAAATTACAAAGAAATAAGATCTTTCCTGCTTTTATGAAGGTCTGGTACTGGAATTTTTTTCTTAATAGGTTTTTCAGTTGAATATATTATGTACTAGATATCGCCCACGAATTCATTCACGATTTAGGTTTTGGTCGTGAGCTGTTAGACAAAAAACGTAACCGATGTCCTTGAAGTTGAACCGAGCTTAATACCAAATGTCATCAAATTCGGTTCATTGATTTGAACGTAAAAGAGCAAAAGACAAACAGTTAAACAGAGGTACTTCCGCATTTATAACCTTAGATTAATCAAATCTTGCGAGTTAAATTATTGTCAAGTGCATTTTATAGGAAGAAGTAAAATTTTGCAAAACATATTTGAAGCTGATGAACAGTGTTTTTTAAAATAGCCACGTTGTTCTTTGAATATATCGCATGCTTCGAAAAAAAAAGCAAATTACTTTATTAAAAATTATATTTCTTTACACAGTGTTACCTCATTGTTATGAGTTATTATATCCGCAAAACAATATGGTTTCTATAAATAAATAAACGAGTACAGGAAAATGTATTTTATTTCTCGCTGCAAGAACGAGCTTTCTTTAAAGTACAATTGCTAACGTATCTTGTCACTTAAAATGTAATCGAACCTTTCACCAATAAAAGAGAATGCTTTGAAGTAAACGTCAATGAATGAATTCGTCGATCGAACTTGCACAAGAAAAATACTTAATTTATGTAAAACTAACTTATATAATATTTTCATTAATATTCATTACAGAAAATAATTTATGTTATAAAAACGTAGAAAATATATAAATTAATTTTTATTTCAATGTTTATAATTGATCGACATATCTGTTTATGAATAAAATTAGAAGGTAACGACATTTCAAAGTTAAATGTGACGCAATTTTTTTTATTGTGTATTGAATCATTGACACCGAAACAGCGGAAACATGGTGTATAAAACCTCAACATTTAATACATTTTAGTTTTACTTATCCCATTACAGTTATCGAATCATTGATACATTAGAATAATGATGAAATGCCGAAACAGACTGCCACTATTGATTTATATGGTTTTATTTAATAACATATTCGAGAGTTTCGTGTAACATCGACACCGTCGCGGAGATTAATTTACAGAGACACTCGTTCAATCAGAAGGCTCTATCTCGTCTAGACGCATTCAGAGTATAACGGATTTCTACCGCCATTCGAGAAAGAATCGGATGTTACTCGTAATAAATGAAAATAATATAATATACATATAAAATAGGGATTTCATTCGAAACGATTTATTTGTCTTTGTTTCACAAGAATTTTTATTAGATTTATAGACATTAATATGGTAGCTATAATTAATATTCATTCAGTCTAATCAAAAATTCACACCAGCTGAGTCAATATATTATGACAGACAAGACTGTCTGCCACATAGCGATTAGGATTAGTCGCATTATAAATAGACGGACGATTCAAGCGGTCCGTGTGTTACGACAATTCAGAAAAGCACGCGGCCTAGTCTCGTACAAATTAGTGGCTGATAATAGCTTGACGCTCACTAATGATGTATTACGCTGCTTGAATGACTTTTAATAGAAATGGACATTAACACAAATATTCTATGAAATGACAGAACGCTACACCGGTTGTTTTTTGCAGATATATTCTTTATTCGATATTGATTATAGTATCAGCTACATTCCTATCTCATTGTATATTGAAACCAACATTGTGTTAAATCGGAATTGAATGGCAACTCATACATTTTTTCACTCTCTAACATCGATTAAAATGTAATTTCACCTTCTTATACATAATACTCATAAAAAAAAAACACAATCACCGTATATAACTAAGTAAAACAGATTAAAATTTCACCGTTGAATCAAATGTCGTAATGTTAACTGCGCCATATTCGCAATTAAGTGACGACCCGTAAAAAGTATTGCATAATTTAAATTCGCGGTCACACTTTCGTCAATTAAAACATAGCTTTAGTTGAACGATCGATAAAAAATAAAAGGCAAAGATTAAAGTATTTTTAGAACATAAAAAGTTATCCGTCGATATATTTGGAAAGTACACTCTATTGAAAATCGTACGAAAACGAATATATTTCATAGATTCCATGTACGTGTTATTACGTTACCGTACTTTCTTACGCTTTTACATCAGGCAATAAAATACATATATTCGGTATAGCGAGACTTAGACGACTTGTTCGTATATCTCCTTTGATGCTATACTTTGTGTGAACCATCCCGGCTCATTGAATCGGATCATAAATCTATATCAAGAGTAATAGTGCAATTGGCAATCACGTTATTCAAACTGCAACATCTATTTGCTATTTCATCTCTGAAGAGTCGACCGTTCGGCCCATTTACCGGTTAACCGCATTTGATGTTGTTATTTAATTAAGATCTTGTTTTTGAACGCTACATACATACTACATAGGTACAATCTACATACTATGTGAAATGATTTACAAATTGCAAAAACAGCATTAAAATGATATTAATTTTTTAATCATGCTACAACATCTAGCGTGATCAACAATATCAATAACTAAAATGATCTTGAATGCGAAAGTACAACATTTCTTCGAAATATAGTTATACATTCATATCAAATAGCCGCAGTTACCAAAATGTAAGGCCCTTTCAATGAAATGTACATAATTAGTATCCTTTTTGTTTTAACTAATAAAATAGAAAATTTTGCGACGTGTCGACACGAACAAAGTGAACGAGTTCGCGAATCCTTCGATACTTTCCCCTATTAATTCACTTTCCCCGAGTTTAGCTTCTGTTCCGCAGCCGGATACGCATGGGATTGTGCTGTGGTTGCATAAAATCGATGAAAGTCACAACCTCGATTTTTATTCAAACATCTCTATAAACAAGGAGAGCACGATATGAGATAGACTGCCCATAACTCCGTGCTACAAACAAATACCTTCCGAACTCGGTGATTGTTTTACATAATATTTATTGTTAAAATAAAAATCTAAAAGTGGTTACGAAAGCTTAATTAAATAAACTTTTATTACATTTGTATATCGACATATATTAAACAATCAAATGATAATAAACTATAAAGTATATTGTTATAGACCTTCATATTTACTAATAGTTTTAGAAATCGTTTTGTTATTCAACTTCCTCTGATATGAAATATCAATATAAAATTATAAAGCTAAAATAAAAATACACATTAAAAGTAAGTTTAGCGTAACTAAGCCATACATTTACTTTAGGTCAAGTTTCAAAGTAAGCTGCTGTAAATACAAACGATACATGTTAAAGCATATGGTCTAGACATATTGAAATTAAAGCATATGCAATAAGGACTACTATTGCTTGTCATTGACTTGTGTTTATTGGTTGGCTTAAATCGTTGTAACGAGTTGTCTTCACGTGAACAAACAAAGCGGCGCCGGTACCGACTGAACCTAAAGACGGATGCTTGTTTGCATATTTAAAATACATCGTCCTGGAAACAATGTAATTTTTTCAACGTTTCTAATAAGTATTAATGAAAACCGTTAATTATATTATGATGTTTCGCTTGTATTAATGATACATTACTTATTTCGTAAGATCCTCATCCTGTGTACATAAATTGGTCTAATTAATTCTTTTAAAATATAAATATTGATTACGATAAAACATTCTGCATGTCAGCATGCGATTCAGCTTTAAATAAAATAAACATGAACAAAGGAAAAAGGTCATGCCATTATTATTCATTTTAGCAGACCCTAGGTCATAACTTCTTCTTCATAATGTTGTAATTTTTAAACACTTTTTCATGGAGGTATCAAGAATGAAATATATAATTTCATTATTGTGTCAAAACTTTAAATTATATCTACTTATTTTTAAATAACCAATAAAATAAGTGTTATTGAAATAATTGTTTCAATTGATAAAGGCAACATAAAATTTCAACAGATACTTTTAAATAAATTATTATTTAAGTACACACAATAATACGTTCAATCTTTACCTGCGAAGTAGTTGGTCACCGATAACAGGCACAAAAAATCATTTACGGACACAAAAAGTCCAGTGAAAAGAAGTTATAAAAGCTCGAGTGAACTAACATTTAGGGGACCAAGGCACCAATGTTGTGTAGGGTTTCACTTAATATTACGATTTTTAAGATGTTACAAAAATTCGGCAATGCTATAAAAAATGATTCTTTCTTATTTGCAACATTAATATGTATATCTACAGCATTTTAACATTTACATTTATTAAAATTATCAAAATATTAAATACATAAGCTCAATTAAAATAACGTATAAGTTTATCCAGTATTTATGTATATTTTACATACTGCGCCTCTTCTTTAGTTAAGTGGGAAGTAAAGCAAAACATTACGGAATAAAATGCAACAAAATGCAATAAGTTGACATTAAATGCTAAAATATAATCTAAGGAATCTATTTTACGAACTGGTCTTTAAAGGTGATACGGATATTTTTGCTTGGAACATAATTTCGTTTGCCCTAGTGATATTTACAACTGCGGCGATTTTCTGCCCAACTGCCAACTCTTATACTATTCGGACCGACCATTAGGATGAACTATGATATTTAACGAATTCTAGAAAGCCACTTCATTAGCCATGGAACTTGTTTTTTTCGGAAGCATTGTTGGTGATTTATGATCTTCACGCCATTAATATACCATTAATTAAGATTTTTAGAAAACTTACAATTTTCTTTTTAAACTATATTTGTTAGTTCTTAGATCACGAGATCTATCAATATTTTTTTATTATACTCGACACAAAAACTAGGCCAAGAACAAGTGGTATCGAGCCTTATGCAAGTACATAGTGAAAGGTGATAAAGAATGTCTATGTATTACTTTAAACGCCTCTGAAATGTCCCAGACAATGCAACGGAACTTTGAGAAACAATAAAGCATATCTTCGCTAACGAACTTTGCGTGACGATATCGATTCTATAGAATAGTAAACGGAATTTATATTTTTATTATATTAATTATACTTAACGTTAAATTATACTTAATTTTATTCTTGCAAGATCTTCTAATATAATCTACAAGAACCGTAGGTTGTTTTAAATAAAAATTAATTTTTTTAAGAGTTTAAAAAGGTAATTATGATATGTTCTTGTAATTAAATATGATATACGAAACTAGGAAAGCTGATATATCAAAACGAAACGTGACTATATGGATTCCGTAAATTCCCGTTGGATACGGGAATCCGTATAATTTGGATAATTTGAATACAATCCTTTAATTCAATAGGGTCAGTAATTTAAGCAATTACAGAGGATAAGCTACTCGTTACATGAAAATAACTGAAATAAAATACATCAATGATTATTTTAACGTGTATTTAAGTTTAAAATATAAACATTTTTATATAAATACGTATGTGTATAACCATAGATAGATATACCGATATTCTCGATTCTGCATCAGTTATAGACCAGCAAATTTTGTAAAAGTTAATAACTAATAATTATCATCTATTATAAAATATCTCATATAATTAGCATATAAACGATAGAAGAGTGAAACTTGGCGCCATTTTACATAATTAATCGAATTACTAACGATTGTCTTGTCGGTGATAAACTAGCGATATCGGAGCGACATGGTAGTTTTCCTTTATGGACGTCAAAGTTATATCAAGTTAATCAGAAACTCGACTTGTATTAGCACTTGCTGAACATTCCATCCATAGTAACCGTTGCGAAGTTTTACGGAATTGGATAACTTTATTTATGACAGTTGAAGGAAGAGATAAAATCGTTTTAATATTTTTCTGATTAATCCGTACGCGTCATTGTTATTGTAAATGACACATGTTATTGTAAGTTACTTTTACATTTAAAATATTAATATTATAAATGTAAAAGTAACTATCTGTCCGCCTGTCTGTCGCTTTCACGACTAAACCGTTGAATGAAATTTGGTACAAACTCGAGCTATAAGAAAGGACATAGGTTATTTTTTGCCTAACACAAAAGCGAAACCAGGGATATCTACTAGTTATTAATAAAATATAGAAAAAACTTAACTGTAATTGTATCTTTAGATCTATCCCGATAGTTTAAATAATATTAATACCGTGTTTAGGATTAAAAACTATGAAAACAATATACTGTTTATCAGTATAAGATTGAATGTGTAAAATGTAGGAAACAAAAATATTTATTGTTGACATAATATATACAATCACCTCGTCGTGATGAAGTAATTCGCAAGGAATTTTCTAAGTAATAACATCATCGATTGACAGACAAATCTGACCTTCAGGTTTATTTCCGATAAAAACAACTTATAATGAACATAAAACTTATGTAATGTAAACGTGTAAATTTTAATCTACTTGTTACTATTTTTCATTAAATACAAAAAATAAATAATCACATAATAAACATATATACTAACTACTATTAATATTTATATGTATTAGTATTTTTTGTGTAAATTATATTTTTCAAGTGTAACTATTTTAAACAGTCATCATGATAACTGTGTATTAAATGAAGTTTTGTTGTAAAATGTTAAACTGTAACAGGTGATTCCATTAAAAGCAGTAAAACAGGCTCCTTCTCGAACACTATAAACATCCTACAAGTGCATCGTTGTTATGTTTTTGTAGTCCCTATTTCCTGCGCGTCAAAATAAGAATATGATTCATTGAAGCCTGAATTAAACGGTCTGAATAAAAAACTTGAAACCAGATATAACCAGTTATAACCCTGCAGATATTTTCACAATAATTAAGTTACTTATAAATAATACAATTTTGCTTTAGAATTTTATAACGAGATTATGAAAAACAATTGGTCCGGTTTAATAAAAGCACAAAAACTAGGTTTCAATCAAGGTATTACTTATACGACAACTAAACAACCATACTATATATCATATATCGGCTTTGTATTGGGTTGCAGGGTATTATGGATATAAGGGACATATCTTAGATCCTATAGACAAGTGTAAGCTCAATAATAAATTTTGTATTAATACTATAAATGTAAAAGAAACACCATCTGTCCATCTGTGTCTTGTTCTTTCCGGGCCAAACTATTGAATCCAATTTGATCAAATTTGGTTCAATATTGGCAACTTACTTACGCGGGCTAAAACGCGGGCGACGCATAGTTTCTCTAATACCAATATCGGCGATGGAGACGCTTAACCTCACGGATTGTTATTTAAATACTTACAATGAGAAGAGAATAACAATGTTATAAAAACTTTTAAACAATAGAACATCATATATTATAAGATATAAAAAAAATGTATATTATTAACCTATCTGCTACCAATATACTAAAAACAAACGATAATTAAATATTCATGTGAACATTTAGCATACACGTAACGAGGGGACTTTGATCGTGTTCGGCCAACATTATTCACAACTTGTATATTAAAACAAAGCATAGACGCGAACAACAAACAATATTTGCACATTATTCGAGTACCTACATATTATCATACGGTGAAAACATTTCTATTGAAATCTGATAACATGTCCTGTAACAGACAATGATATGTATAATAAGTGTATGTTATAAAGTGATGAAGACAAGAGTATTTATTTTATCATTATTCTAACTAAACCGGCTTATTATGTTTGAAATTGTTTTTGATAAAAAATCCAACAGATATTTAACTTTACAACACAGGAAGTTCGAGTCCAATTAATATAACATTATTTGTAAAGAAATATATATTCAATTAAGTTATTCACGGAATATTTGAGTAAGTCAAACATTCTGTGAATCATGATACAAGTATGTAACAATACTGATATAAAGAATAATAAAAGAAAAGACCAATTACAAAACAAAATACGATTATTTAACAAATATTGAATTGTGAGAATCAAAGTCTTGTGTTGTTATCATATACAATTTCGTAATGCATTACTTTAATGCATATAAAATAAAATCTACTTTTGCAATGACTAGCCATTTCAAAATTAGTGACCTGTGACCGGCAGACAGACGCATAAGTCGGATCAATAAGTACCATTCGCTTAATGCGGTAACGAACTTAACCGAACTAAATTGATGTGAGAGTTTAAAAGGAAATTCTTTCTTACAAATAATACATTTATTTCAATCTGTCGTAGGTATACTAGTAGTAAAGGCAAGTACTTGTACATGAGCTGCTAACCCTAGCGGTCATCTCATCAGTTTAAGTATAGACACTCGGGTGCCCCTCGACCGCGATCGGCTCCTGTCACCGCATTCTTGACCCGCGCATTCACTTCTCGGCCCCAGATATTGTCACATACGAATGAAGTAACGTTACTTGCAGACACAATACCGCGAAATGAATCACAACTTATTGATAAAAACGTCGTTCCCATTATTATAGCTCTTACTGCCGCGGCGACCGCTTTATTTACAAAAGTTGTTATGCTGTTATGAAATCAATATACCATTTATAAACAAGAGCTACTTTAAGCCTGTTAAATTAAAAATAAACTAAGTTTATGCAAATGCATTCATACAACACAATGTGGGCATTGAGTTCTTGGAATTAGTGCATATAAATAAAAGAAATGTGCATTACAATGACAACAAATGCAACACGTACTTCGAGCAAAAAAGACGACGCAAACAATGGGTTCATATTTCCGGCCCGCGGTCACTAAACGCCGGGAGTTCCACAGATTTTTGCTTCACACAGACTCTTATGACCTATGTGTAAATGAATACAGATTGCCTAACAGGCTTGCGGCCAGAGGAAAAAAACACGAGGGGCTCCCAGTAAAAGATAATGCAGCAAATAACTCTACATGAATGCTATCATTAACTGTAAATCTTATAAAATAGGTAGAATAAAGAAAAAGGTTTTTGTACGAAACGTGCGTTACTTTCGATAAAATCGCCTATCGTCTAAACATATTAAAATATCGTAAGAGATAAAATATTCATAACAATGCATTCTCTGCTTCCTGCACGTACCAAACTAGTATTAAACATATTTCTAGTTAATGAATACGTAATAATTATAACTTCCTTTTAAATTAGTCGAAACATAATAATTATATATTGTTTTATTTTATATGAAAAAGAGCAAAGCTACGAATGTAAAGCGACTTGCGCTAGTAAAATTAAAAGTGTTCTACACACTAAGTAAGTACAATTACTTTGCGTTTTATTTTCATATTCAGCGAGGGCTAAGCAGACGCAATAAAAATAAAAATATTTGCGGAGGGAGCTAATGAGACAGTTGGTATGAGAAGTGGCGCGTGGTGCTCACGCGGAGACCTCGGCCAACGCCCCCACAAATTCAAACGCCATTGACATTCAGCCCTATTGAAATTCAAAACACTGATTATAACATACCAAAGTGCAACAATGACTATTATCACCCTTCTTCGTTCTAGATTATTTTATCTAACTATATTTATCGGAATGAAATGTAAAGTATTACAATCACGTGATCTAAAACCTAGAATTTAAAGCAATCTGGATAACGATCAGTTTAACACTACCGTGACTCATCTATTCTATATGCTCGTTTTATTATTAAAAATAAAAAACCAGACGTATAAGACAAACCGAATCGTCGTGCGGAAAACCAGCTTACTATAATTGCGGTTAAATGCAAATTCTAATACAGTTATAATAATTTTAGCCTCCTTACAAATTGTAGTTATCTTTTATCTTAACTAACTGAATGTATTATGTTATTAATTTCAGAGTAGGTAATGTTAGTATTAAGTAAAGATATAAAACGCAATTAAGTTACACCTGTTATAAATAATAGCAAGCAACTATAGAGCATTTAAGTAACTAGAAATTAATTAACAAGAAATACCATTATACCAGGTGAAACACCTAATTAGTTTCAAAACACATGCCGCTCGAATAAACCGTCAACTAAAATTAAAGCAAAATTAACGTAAGGCATCGCAGCGATAGAAACATGTTTGAATAATTGATATATTTGTGTTTTTCAAGTGGTTCAGTGAAGCCATGTGGCAGGGAACGATAAAATAAATGTATCACATATTTATTATTATTTCGTATTAATTATGTATAAGTAACGGAAGCAAACTCAGTTTACACCAAAGAATTGGTAAACAGGCGTCTAACATTGAACTAAAAATAACACGTTAATAGGAATGTGAGCAAATGTTCTCAGAAATTATTGATTAATAGCAACAATAAGATGTCGTTATGATGACCCATTTGAGACAGAAAAGATGACTTCATATAGTTCGGTGCTAAGGGCGTTTTTATAACACTTCGGCGCGGTCAATTATTTGATAAGTTCAATGGCGTTGAAAGGAAGTGACGATTCCTTTTATTACTTGTTTAATATGTTGGTAATTGTCTAGTCGGTTAATTTTATAATATCTTTTATGATATACAAACATAACATACGGGCGGTAATTGAGGTTACTGAAACTGACAGGAAAAAAAGGATATACATATGTGCAACTTTTTGTACTCGAATTTAAGTAGATGTTGCCATCTACTTAAATTCGAGTATGGTTTTTACGTCCTTGAACGAAGAATTCTATTAACGATCCTTATCTATTTGGCCAGTTGCGAAAACAAAGATAACCTGCTTTCCTAACGGTATCTCGTTGCTGCGAAAATAAATGTGCGAATAGAACAAATTTGCAAAGTTAATAATTAATATAGACCACGGTAAATGTATATACTTTACATATAAATACTTTTCATGTGTCAATGACTTTTTTTAAAAAAAAATACACACGCTCTCGACATAAAACATGTGCCAGATCTCAAGTAGCAACTTGAATAGTCAATTTGAGTATGTTTTATGTTAAACTCTGAAAATAGATTACTTCATAATGACAAACGTGGATAGTGGCACCAGCGCGAACGTTCATCAGTAAAAAAAGGCTGTTTAGAAGGCAGTGACAACATAGGTGAGAAAAAACGGTAGATAACTGCCTTATAATAAATAGCTCGAAATTTGGGGAGGGTTTGATGAGTACTCCATTAGCCTTTCCAAACACTCCTAATGAAGTTCAGAGAAAAACGGCAATATTTCACGCGTTATTGTGGCGATTATTTTAAATAACTTTTATACTACAATCATTTATAATTGCGTTTTGCGAAATAACTATCATTTCATTAGTTAGTTCAGAAAATATACCTATCAGATTGTTTTCTATACTCATTAATTCGGTTATAAATAATTCTTCAAAAAGCTTTATTAACTAATTATACTATTATTACTATTAAATTCTCAATCTTTGAAAGTTTTAACCGTGTTTCTTAAACTGTATAGTATTTTCAAACAAAAATATACATTACATTATATATCGTAATTTAAACTTACATAAAACCATTATAAGACTGGGCCGTGTAATAAACAAGAGGGTAAGTGAAATATAATAGTGGGAGTGTTACGGTAGATTGAGTTTGTTTTACTAATATAGCATTTACAGTATTAATAGAGTAGGCGTTATTTTCAATATAAGCTAGCTAAGTTGCCAACAGCTCATTATGAAACAATGCAAGCTAACTCGTTTGACGAGTTGGTGACCGTGCGGTACGTTCGCAAATCCCCCTTTCCCCGGCAAGGTCAAAGCACCTCCCCGCACACAAGCACTCAACCGGGAGCATACCTTTAGTATTATTATTTATTAGATTAGGCTCCTCTCATACTGTAGCAATAATTATACATTCCAAGGGGCTTCGAGTAGCTTGATACAAACTGAGCTATACGGGGTAATTAAATATTTTAAACTTATATATTTGTATATGTACGATTAGAGATTTACTAAACTTTTATTTTACAGAAACTTTATATGGAAATAACCAAAAAAATCTAAATGTGTATTTAAAGCTGAATATTTTTCGAATTGCAAATTGTAATTTAAAAAAGAAGTATTATTTCAATATACGGGCAAATGACCTTTGGCTGTAAGCCCAAACTTTCTCTATAAGACTTGGCAAGAGTATCTTAATATTATTGGCAAAATTTCTAACACACAAACACAATCAAAACTTGAAAATAATAACAAAGCTTCCATAAATTACCGATACCGATACTAATAACATGAAACTAAACGAATGTATTACTCTATTCTTTATGTGTTATTTTAAGGAAATAATAAAAGCCCACGCCTTACTTATGTTTAAGTCACGACCATAACTTAGCATAAACGGCAATTAGGATACAAAGTAAATATAGAGCAGGAGAACATTTACAATTTGCATAGCGGTGATAAATATGCGTCAACCTTGCGACCAAGAGCTTATTATATGTCTTTTTCATTAGCGCTACAGTGAATGAACTAAGGTCATCCCTCTGTAAGTGAATACATTTGGCATCGTTCGAAACTACACTTTCTATCATTAGTCGAGAATATTTCTGTTGCCAGTCGCAATGCGGATATTGTGACTTTTTCCGTTTTTCCACAACAAAGTTTGGCATTTATATTATATTATTTATGTCTTAACACCAAACTAAAATTTCAATATGCAAGTTATTATGCATATTACAAAACAATATGTTTTTAAAAAGTCTAGGCTAATTTTATTTGTCTATATGTTATAGCCTTAAATCACCCACAACTGTGTATTAAAAAGTCTATGAAATTGTATTGTAGAGAACATTGCAAAGACAACTGGGTCACACTCGTAAGAATCCGTAGACAATCTCGTTTGACAAAGAGAATTCGTTTTTAGCGGCAAACGAAAAGGATGTTTGTACTGCATGCTCTACGCCTCATTTCCAAATGAAAAATATCCATTTTTGTGACAGCATCCTCGCTGAACAAAATTCGCGAATGGTATAAACTAGACCACGTATGAATTTTTGTTGCGAATTTAAAGCAAACAAAGGGAAATGACGAACATATCGCTATGCATGAACGGTTCCTTACTTTGTGAATATTTTTCATTAGCGATAAATTGAATCCGCAACGGTTATTCAGTCAATTTAACTCAAGCCTCATAAACGAAATCTCAGAATCGCGACACGTCATATGGAAATTCCCAAATTTATCATCGAATTTAGAATTTGTTTTTCAATTAGTTAAAAATGATAATGACTAGGTACACATTGGAATGCTTATCAAATACCTAAATATTTATTAAAATAAATTTGATAATTTTATTTATAATTAATAATTATAATTCATTCAACCAGGAGGTTGAATGAATATGTACAGAAATATATCTTTGAATACATTTATTAAGCGTATGTATTAACTAAATTGCTTTTACGAGGTTATATTACCTACATATATATGATTGCTTTATTTCTTTGCACAAGTGCTCGTCTTGAAAAACAAATGACGTGAGTCACGATTGGCGAGTGCAATCAATGCGGACACTTCATACAGGCGCCGCGCGCCACTACCGCCGCCATTAAAAACAATACACTTTTGAACATATATGCTTATGATGAATACATTTTAAATAATTATATTACCAAATAAGAAATTTTCATAACACACGTATAAGAAAAAAAAAACAAAAGTAAGCATTATAACATTTGGATGACCATACAGATTGTTGTATAAATTGCCGACGCCTCTTGTTTAAAGTTTCACGTGTGCATATAATTGGGTCGCATAAACATTCCTTTAGTTACACGCTACCGTATATTTAATGATGTCATACTTGGCAATGTTTTACCATACACCTTTGTTTGAAAGACATTCCTATACACACCTAATCTTATAATAATACAAAGGTAAAGCGACAATGACCGTGATTTGCATACAAACATCATGTAGGTATTCTGATATCATCTACGTGTAAATAGAGCCTTGACTCATTCGAGTATAAACGAAAGCCCGATTTACTCGACCTTGAAAGTGAAAATAAGCCAGGAATAAAACTTAGAACGACTCGAGAAATAATTTTAAAACAAATATAGCATTTTATGACGTTACGTTTGACATAGATATGATTTTTATTTAGTTATACTAACGAAAATACATCCATGTGAATAACTGAAAGTAGCAGGCGAGTAGTGTCGGAGGAGCTATCGTATCGCCTCTATTCTAAAAGAACCACTATCATTTTCAATTACGAAATTGACTATTGACAGTTTTACTACAGATTAAACTTTATAATACATAAAATAAATGACTTTACCAACGACCATATATGTTTGATTATAATTAACATATACGCGTTATATTGCGAGCAGTCATCACGCTAGTTTCTATGTACATTTATACATAAAATTATCATTATTATAAAAATCTGTTATCTACTTGAGATTTTATGAAGTAATTACTCAAATTATCAATATAAGAACAAAACAATTTAAATATAATAAAGTAATTTTTAAAATATGTTTTCTACAGACACAATTGAACAGAGAAATGCTAAAATAATTGTTAACATTAGCGCAGTTACTTAAACCGCAGCAAGTCCCAATTTTAATCGACTAAAACAAGTCGTTGGGTACAAATTAAGGAATTAGAAGAAAAATATGTCAATCGCAAACAGTTTTAAAAATCTCATTTAGCGCTTGATAAACTAACAAACACGTTAAGGTCCGTTGGATTGGTTGATTTTTTTAATAAAAAATATAATTTTAATTCTTCAAAATATTTATGACTACCACTATCAAGTTTTGGGGATAAACTTAAAAACGTCAAACTAGAGAACCCATCGTTTTTAGTGGGCACCGACTCGAAACATTTTAATTATCCGGACCCTACTTTAAATAAATTACCGACCCCTGGCCTAGACCATTACATACGTCGTAGGAAACTGAGCTAATTATTGTCACCATTACAATATTTATTTACAAGACTAGCTCTTCTCTATTATAACTTGTCATTATTAGGTATTACAGATCTACACACCCAAAAGCAAGAGAATCACCCGAATTATGAACATTAAGTATTAATGCATAGTATCATGTTAACAGACTCCAAGTATAAAAGTAATAATGACTTTATATGTATTTAAAGAACATTTGGCGGTAGTTGTAACATTAATTGGAAGTATGATCTCAAGCTCCATCAGGCACACTAAGCAATTCTCAATATAAGGATGGTATATAAAAATAACACGATCTAATACTTTCATCATTAAAAGCATTCTATATATTTTCATTCATTCCTTTATGTTATCATATAAAAATATATAGTCGATAACGGTGATGAATCATAGGATTTGATAAGACCAATCCAAAACAAATTATTGTTGTAGTAAAAACAGTATAGACATAACAAGGGTGTTTTGATACACGTGGGATTATCCTTATTAGAATTAAAACATACCCGCATCAAACACTGATATAATTATTACAGTAATATCATAGCAACTTCCATTGGGGTGTTTACTAGTCGCTACCTAAGATGGGCAACAATAATACGTGTATTCAGAAGGTTACTGAATTTTGCAGCAATCGTTTCACACGCAGACTCAAAAAGCATGATCGATCCAGCGCATTTGGATTACTGCCAAATTTGTAGTCTGTCCAGTGGTGTGCATACAAAATGCCTTTCACTTACAGATAGTGAATTTTATAAATATACAGACCAGTCTGGTGACGGTGGTTAGATCCCAGGCCGACCTCGTCTTGCCGCGAGACTGGGTGCCATCCTTCCTTCTGCCTAATGAGCCATAACCGGTCGGAACAGCACTGTCCTCGCGTTTGCGTCGACCGCCACGTCTCAACGACGAAAACCAATTGGACACTGAACCACGGCGCTCCTCTTCGGCCACCACTGGCGCGGCCTTGATAAACATAACTCGAGGAGCGCTAATGCACCACGCACATCACAAATTCACACAACTTGGGATTTATTCTCAATAATAAATCGATTTCAACGAAGTTAAAACCGTACGTAGGTATCTAAAGACAAGCCGCTAGCATTAAATAAACTGGCCTAAATAAAGCAAAACAAGTGAAAAGTGTACGACTATAAATATTAAAGATTACGAACATTCGTCAACGCTTACGTCAATTGTTGCCAAATTACAGGTGAAGCTATACGGTAAAGGATTTGGTTTCACAGTGCACAACAAGCAGGGTCGGTGACAGATGACACACCTGATCATAGTCGTCGTCATAGGTGCGCGCGGCGCGAGCGCAGCGCATCAGCACCGGCCACCAGAGCGCGCCGCACAGCAACCGAACATGCAAACACATCGCGCGCCATACACTTCCCGCTAAGGAACGCACTCGACTGAAGAGAGGCGCGGGCGCCACCGACTTTGGCACCGTGACAACTATACGTAGCTGATTATCTTTTTACGCGTCTACGTCTGCGACAAATTCCGTCATTTATCGATAATTATCTCCAGTGGAGTACCTAAATATTTTTAATATAATGCAATGTTTATTTACAATATCTAAAGTTAATCTTGATATTAGATAAACAGAACTAGTACAACAATAAAAGTTGAGTATTCAAAAAGGATGTTTACAATACCTAATTAAACATGGCCAAATTACATGTATAAAATTATGACCAAGTTAATGATAACAATGCAATACTTTAAGCATCAATATTTATTTCTATATATTTTTAATGACTTCATAAAATGTAGATGCGGGTACTCTGTAAAACACGGTATATTTTAACAAACGATAACGTTAGATTCTCAGAAGTACCGTTCGTCAGAATATTATACGCTATTATGATGTTATTAAATTATGATAGTAATAATAAAGAAATACCCGTAAAGTTGTGACATTTAATGTAACGATTAACCATTCCGTGCATTTATGAAATACAGTATGCCGTGAAGTATTTTGCAACACGCTGTGGTTGGAATATTATGTTATAACCGATCTGAACATCGTAATTTGTTATCAAAGAGAACTACAGTCCGGAAGCGGGCAAAGGAAACTTGATAACAACATTGATTCACGTCCATTGTCCAATATGACATGACGGGATTTTTCTGCGCAGAAATAATAATTATTAACAAATTTAATTTAATTTTAAGCATATTTGATAAGAAACGACTCATCAATAGTAATTTCGATAGGCTAGATTATAATATCTATAATATCATACATATTTATGTTTCAAATTAATAAACGAGGTAACAATAATTTGTTATAATATATATTTTGTTCTAGCGTATGTAACATTTTTATATGCAGTTATTGTCCGCCTGTCCGGATCCTAAAAGCGTTACAGTCAGATAAGGACATTGTCATTAAGTTAACATTGTGTTTGATGTCATATCTACAATAGTATGACTAACTTATTGCAACAAATAAAAAGTAATTGAACCGTCATAATCACTGCAATGAATAATTAACTAAATTGTTAAGGAAAACAGTCAAAATACATAACAGAGCATAATTTACATAATTAAATAAGGACCGACAAAATATATAACAAGCTCATGAATTTTACTTATCATTAAATACATTTGTAAAGAACTTTTTTTTAATATGCAAAAATTGTGACAAATAAACAAATAGCAGGTAGTTAAACTATTCTAGATTTAGACACAAACATTGGTTTTATTATCCAAACAGCACAGATTAGTAACAGTCGAGCATGAAGGTTAACTTGTTTGAATTGAAAGCTAGTTAAATAATTCATTTGAAAAGGAACTGTAAACATATCAGATAAGCAATATGCATTCGACAATCATCCGCATAGAAACCAAACGCAAAAATAATAATAATGATAACTCCACCTAAATTTAGCGAAAATCTTTGATCAAACTGAACCAAAGGCAAATGACGAAGTAGTCGTAACAATTTCCACTTAATCGCAATATCACTGAAAAACTTACTACTGATAAATAACACGTCACTATAAAAAAAAAAACAATTAACTTCGCGTAGACTTCACAGTTTTTAGGGAAGTTACAAAAACCGCGAGTTTTGATACCCTATAATATGACCCGGCGTACATTAACAGCACAACACACCCGTACCGCGGTCCGATGGTTACTGACAAACTGGCTAAACTACATACCTCTCTTTCGTTCGTAGTAAGCTAAGCAGTAACGGCTTACGTCAATGTGCTCCGCAGTGTTTTGAATGAAAGGGCAGGGGGGAATCATCGGTATACTAAAATCCTTAAAGGACTTTTGGTCCTTTTCAAGGGCGCGCGAGGTTATTGACTAGTGGTTGAGAACAGATATTACGAATTACGCAATATATGCATATAATAATTTTATGTAACTCATCAAAAACAATACAAATTTATAGTTTTTGGGATATTAATAATAAGACAACTTTTTTTACGATCATAAATACGATAGCTAGATATCTAGATAGTTTATCTATTTAAATAATAAAATACATACACAAAATCAATAAAAGCTTAATTCAAATAAAATGTACCCTACATTGCATAGGTTTAATATATATAAAGAAAATCTAAATTTAATTACCTACTGACATCATGAATTGATGAATTTTTAAAGTAATATTTATTATTATTACACTATTACTTTTAAAGTAATATACTTAATCCACTTATTAATGTATTCAAATTATTTAAAGTTATTTACAGATCATTTTATTGTTTTTTAAAAAACTATTACACATTTTATATGCAGTATAACCTCTTACTGGTGAGTCAAACAATTATCCAATCGATGATAACTTATCTCATGTTATCTATATGATAATTAAAATATCACAAAATGTACTCAAAAGAGCAGTACTTTAAAAATCAATTCATGGCTGTTTCTAGTAAATTGATTCCAGTAATAATAATGAGCTCATTTAGTAATAACCATGTCATAAAGTATGAATAAAAAAAGTGTTCTGCAATTATAATACAAGTCTTTCAGTAGACGATTTTTATTTAACCCATTTAGTCGTTTTCATTAAACTAAATATTATTCATGTAGTCGTTAGTTGTTTAGTTTAATCTTGTCATTAATGGCACATTACATTTCTATAACTGTGTAGAAATACTATTTGCCCAACTATTGTAATGCAATTGTCGGTGGTTTTATTTAATAAGATGTTGTAGAATTTACATGCTTCATGTAGTCAATAGATAAGCTCTTTGATAATAACATCATTTGGTAGTAACACCCAAGGGGTGGGCTTGTTCTATTCTGCTCTATTTTTGCATCTCGGTAGTCAATTCGATAATTGTTAAAATTAATCAAATATTTAATTCTATTTTTTAATTTAATTATTTTATTTAACAATATAAGAGTAGGCTGGTAACTCATAATTATAAGTTTTAATATACAAGTATACAATATAATCCCATGGTTGTAATATATAGCGATAGATGGTAAAATCAAATGCCTACTTGTAAAATAGCCTTTTTTCTACATTTATAATGTAAATATAACATTTCAAGAACGAATTAATTATTTAGTATCAAACATTTCACTTATTATGTTGCGCAAGTAAAATTTTGTATCGAACTTTGTAGTGAGCAATGAATGTTTCATAGTTCATTTTAACATATAATAAATTTTCATATATAAAAGCTATACAAAAATAATCATGTAACACAGGACCTGAAAGTGTGTTGACAAAAATAATTTTCAATAATCTATTAGTAAGTAATGCCATAATGTTCTTTCTGTATTCATATTTTTGTATTTCAAAATTCAACCACTGTTTTAGTTACACTAACCTGTATTTCCAACAATAATTCCGTTTTCCTGCGACGTATGTCGATTAAAGTCTTTTGTTGTTCAGGTGTCAGCTCTGTAAAACAATAAAGAATGCTAATAAGATGACCACACATACTATAATCAGTGACTACTTACTGCCTTGCCTAACAGAGCAGTTTCATCGAGGTCAAAAAGCTATAACGCCTCTTCAAAATAAACATTTAAAGGTTTACCTGTATGAGTAAATGGATCTGCATGGTTACTTGCAGCGTTATTACCTCCAAGGGACAAATTTTCAAATTCACTTATCATTTCTTATATTTACTAAAAACAGTAAACAAAAGTTTACATCGTTAAAATTGACTAGCAGCCATATTTATTTACTACTCAAGTACTTATCATCAGTCAAAGACCAGTCAGCCAGTTAAAGGCACGTTCAAAAATTATTATTCATTAACTTTAATTCCTTTTTTTTCTTCATTAATTCAAACTATTTACTTTTGAATTTTGTATGAATATAAAAACTGTAACAACTTCCATATTTACAAAAGATTAATTTCCAGTTGATTATGTATTTTGAAGTATATATCATATATGAAAGAAAGCAAAAAAAATGAGTTTCACAGTAATATTTTATGTTACATATTGTAAAACTTTTGTCTACTTCATGTTGTAAGAAATGAATTGAATTCATAAAAATGTGCGTAACATAATATAATGATTTATCTACTTATATATGGCAGCACCACAATCCAATTTGTTGGAGAGATGTCATCGGTTGTAATATATCGATAATTTCAGCTGACTAATTCGTGTATCGATATTAAACATAACGTATAAAAAACGAGGAAAAATACTGGATACTATTACTATATATACATATTTGTATATTAACAGTCTTTATGTCTTTATTTTATTAGGGTTGTCTCCTTAACTTCAAATATTTAATGTTATATTTCTCACATATGACAAACGATTTTCTTTAAAAGATTATCCAAATTTAATTAATTAAATTAATTTAAATGTAAGTGCATAGAAAATAATTTGTCGAAAATCAGACAGCAAAATAAGTGAATACAAAATCAGAAGCTAATAACACTGACAGTACGAAACGATACAACTTTTTCAAGAGTACTATCACTTTAATAAGTGTGTGTTAAAATTTTGTAAAAACTGTTCGCAAACATTAAAAAAGCATGATGGGATATATATACTTTAACAGGTGTAATTTTTAGTTTGAAATGAATATCAATTATAATTTGTTACTGATGCTGTGTAAGATACAAACTTTAAGAAATGACTTGGTGTTTTCAGATTACAATTAAAATATTTTCGTAGGTTAATTTTAATTTAAAAAAAAAGTCATATGATATTAAAATATTTATAATGATACGCCTAACTTTAAATGTTTCGTAATATTATTCTTGCAGATTTCTAACAGATCATCTTTTACATGGCTAATAATAGAAACATTACATAAAATTGAAGCAAACTCAAAAAGATAATTTATTCTTTCTATCGATCGATAATGAACTTTTAGTATGCAATACACTATTTTCTTTCCTTCTTGCCATAAGAAACGAAAGATACGAAAATATTAATATAAATGTGGAATAAAATATAAAAATTTGAGTATTTAATTTAATTTTTTTTCGGTTGCAATTAAATTTTAATTTTTTCATTGTTTGTTCAAATGTTTGCTCGGTGTACTCCATTTGCATTTGCTGTATAATCAGATTTTATGTAATTTAGACGAAATTCAATAACCAAACTAAATATCACTTAAATACATTTTTAATATTCAATAACTGCTGTTGCATTTTTTGTTAAATTAACATACAAATATGAATGATAATTTGAAAAATATAATGCAATGCTTGTATACTCTTTGTTGATTAGCCAAAGAGCTTTAACAGCTAAAACATTGTGATTCTGTTTGAGCTTTTGCAAATAAATGTCAAAATAACGTCACATTTTTATAGTAACTCTAACTACGAATTATGTTTTAATTCAGTAAATAGGTACTTACTATAAAATATAAAAGTAAGAATTTCTATTTTATGGATGGTTCTTGGTTAGATTGGTCATTCTTGTCGGACTTATTAATTATTTGGGATGTTATTACATATTGAATAATTAAAAAATAATTTAGATACATACCTATTTATAAATATACCTCATGAATAAATTAATTTTAAAATATTGAAGAGTCATACTTATATGCATTTTCTGTATCATACAGAAAACGTTGTCAAATCAGATATTCCTGATTTAGATTTTTAGGCACAATATTGTAATGTATTATCGTATTTTTGTTATTTAATACAAGTTTATGCCTTTGTTTGGTAACATTAAAAAATAATCTCACTTTAAAACGTTCAAAAAATAAAACGTAGTAGTAAAACTTGACTTACTTTGTTGATCTTAATATAGCGTATCCTTACATAATAATATTATGCAAATATTTGAAAGAAAAACATTATTCAAACTTATTATTTCCACAGTCTAATGTATTATGTTCGCATATTGCAATATAATTCATATAATTGATTACTAATACCAACCGTCATATAACATATATACTAATAAATAGGTACTTGAATATATATAGGTATATATATACATATGTATAAAGATTTAAGTTTTTGTCTAATTAACAAAACGCGTAAATAAGGTTGATAGGTACCTTATTTTTGTTGTATGCACATATGCTATATTTAATATATATATATATTTTACATCTATAAACTATAAAGTATAAGCGCATAGGTAGATAGCAGTACATATATATTATTATGTTTTGCGCGTAGGTAGCTAGCTGCAGGGCGCAAGTACTCCCAGGCTAGCGAGAGCTACAGTCGGGCGAAGCGAACCGTGCGTAAACGAGGTGAGATTGTACATCTCGTCTTTGTACTCAAGAATTTTGTTCTATGGTTATCTTTTGTGTGGAAAAAAGAACACGCCCTTTATTAATGCACCGTTTATTTAAAGAGATCGTTTAAATAAATAATACATTGTTTGTTAAAAGTTTAAATCAATAAGTGTCGTGAAAATAATGTTTTTCATTTTAGATCAGTAAATAAAAGTCCTAATTTGCATAGCCGGTGCCACAATTTACAGTCGAAACAATGAATGACAGTGGATGTATACACTTAAATAATTTTAAGGCTGCTAAAGGAACAAATCCTTATAAAATAGTGCACGCATTTTTTGTGTCATGCACTTCCTACGAAGCAAGGAGATACAAGGTAAATGAACTACAATGCAGTATAGTTATCTATGAATATAACAATAATTATTGATCAGTTTTTCGTTTTCGTGTTTACTGTTTTTGTCACAACTCCGAGTCGGTGGTTGTTTAGAACAAAATGTTCTTTTGTCAGCTGTGAATAGTCAGCTGATTACTAATCTTTGACCTCAAAACAGCTGTTTATTTAATTTGGTGATTACACTATTAAGTAAGAATCTAATATTAAAATCAATAGTTAGTATATAATCTGAATCATATTTCTGTTTGTGTTATTAAGTAAACATTATTTTTAATATTGACATCATTTTGTTTAGGCAACATCATGTTTGTGCTTCGCTTGTGGACAGACAGGACCACGGATGCATTCCTGTCTCCATTGCATATATTTTGCATGTTATGGGGGACATGTCCTTGATCATTCCAAGACTAAAAAACATTTCTTATATGTTGACTTGAGTTATGGAAATATATTCTGTGCGCAGTGTCAAGATTATATTTATGATAGAGAGTTCACTGATATTTCTAGAACACTTCGATTGAAGGAAGCAAAGTAAGTATTGACTTAAATAATAACATATAAATGTGCAATTAAATTAGAAACATCATCAATCGTATGAGTACCAAAAATTATACCTTATTAGTATTCTGTTTCAGTATAGATGATATATTTGTGATATCTTGTATGTTATAATGATAAGAGTATTTTAAATAAATATACTATAATTCCTTAACTAATTGCTTATACCATTGACCTAATATGAACTATTTATTTAGATCTTTAGGAATCAGTGTGCCATTTACCCCATGGCTGCCTAATAATAATGAAGCTATGGCTCTTCGACGTCTGAGAAAACGTCGTCTTATCAGTCCACACACAACTATTGGACTGAGAGGTCTACAGAACCTTGGTTCTACTTGCTTTATGAATTGCATTGTTCAGGTAAGTTTCTTTCTTCTATCAGTCCTAGATAATAGTTGGTCTTTATTTTGTCTTGATTTTGGTTAAAAGAAATGGCTTGATATAAATACAATCATTTTAACTGAAATATGGTCCTGTAGTTCCTTATATTACAGTTGATAGTCTTTGTAATTTTACCTTACCTTTTCATTATTATATATATTCACAAATAAAGCAAAAAAACCAAAACAAAAATTAGGATTTTATTAACAAGTACTATATTTGTAGATTGTTCAAATGAATGAATTGAAAGTAAAATTTTATAGGTGGTTTACTCTTTATATTGTAATGTTATTTGGTTTTATTATTATGATTTTTTGAATATATACATGGGTGTCAAAAAATTACATAACCAATTCATATAAAAGAAAAACTTTTTTTTGGGTTACGGGTCTCATCAGAATCAAATTAATGTCAGACTTACAAAAACTTTGCTAAACCATTTAGGGAACAATGAAATATTAAAGATTCACTCTGCAAATATTAAATAATTATTTGTACTATTTAATACAAAGGTGTATGTAATATATTTCTTACTAGAAATGTTTATACATATTGAGTTGGTTATGGTTGGTGGTTGGATTTATTTTTGAATTATTAGTCTGTGGATGAAATTCTTTAATAATTTAATGAAAATTAAATGAATGCCGCTGAATACATATATGTATAGGTGTGTATGTTATAAATAAATATAGTAATGTTTTAACCTAGCAATGTAAAGACCTACCCCCTTGTTGTTTATTATTGTCCCTACTCATAAACCTAAAGTTAATAATAAAATTGGGAATTAGTATTTTTTCGTTTTATCTTCAATATATTTGTATTTCATTTTACGAAATAATTTATGAACAATATTGAGAAATGATTAAATATTGTATAAGATTAAATAAAGAAATTTTTTTTTTAAATTACTTTAATGTTTATTAATTTATGTACTTTATAAAGATTATGATAAAATTCTCTCTTTATAAGTACCTACTTCTGTATTTGAAAAATAAATTCCTACCTATTTCCTTAGCTTTATTTTCGTGCTTTGCGACTTACATCATTAATCCTTACATGTAGAACATGTCTATTTCAACTTTTTATTTACGCGGTAATATTAAAAGAAAAAAAATATGCTTTGGTGATGGTTTTGTAATGTCACATGAAATTTATCTTTATATTTACATTTAATACATAGAAGTTTATTAATTATATGAAATATGAATATTGTTCATGTAAAAATGGTTTTACATATTTTTTTTTTACAATTTTTTACAGACTTTAATTCACACGCCTCTGCTACGAGATTATTTTCTAGGCGAGAAACATAAGTGTAAAACTCAAGGATCCGGAAAATGCCTTGTTTGTGAAGTTTCCAAGCTGTTCCAGGTAACTGCGCTATAAATAAATCACATACACGTGAATTATTGATTTTGTCAGGGCATCACAAGCCCTGAGATCTGTACTGAAGTTGAAGCGATATTGAGAGTTCGAAGTGAATAGTGCAACGCTTAGATAGAAATTATATGTTATTGATTAGCGTCGGTATCATATTGCGTTTGCAATCGGGCTCCATCTTTGTATGATTCCTTTGTTCTCTTTATATATTTTGTGACTGCTATATTTTTTAGTTATTATTATTTCTAGTGCATACCTAAAAGATAATTAACTGAAATAAACTATATGTAGGTACACAGCTAAGGCAAAACTGTCTGTAGATTTTTGGTTGTGAGAAAATTATTTGCTGTAAGAAAGACAATATTAAAAAAAAAAATTAAACAGTTACAATAAGCACAGTTTAGTATTAACTACCTTTTTGAAATTAAATAAATAAATAAATAACTATTCATTTAATTGAAAGCAATTATTAGAAACAAATTATATTCGAATGAATATAATGTCTACTTGGGCTGTAATAGAATCTTTTATTGCTACTGCCCGCATTCGCACGGATGCCATTAATATTAAAGAAAGTTATAATTATGCTTAGCAAGAAAATATTTAATAGGTATATTTATTTCATAACATTTCTTGATTTTTCCTTACTAATACATATTTTCGAGTCGAGATGGCCCAGTGGATAACAAATTTCATAGAAATTCTGCCACATGTGAATCCACCAAACCGCATTGGAACAGCGTGGTGGAATATGTTCCAAAACCTTCTCCTCAAAGGGAGAGGAGGCCTTTAGCCCAGCAGTGGGAATTTACAGGCTGTTATTGTCAATACATATTTTAAATGCGAAAGTTAAGTCAGTGCCGTAATGCCGAGATGACTGCGGGTTCAAACCCATGCAAGCACCACTGAATTTTCATATAGTTAATTTTAGTTTACAATTCATCTCGTGCTCAGTGGTGGAGGAAAACATTGTGAGGACCTACATGTGTCTAATTTCAATGAAATTCTGCCACATGTGAATCCACCAAAACGCATTGGAGCAGCGTGGTGGATATGTTCCTAACCTTCTCCTCAAAAAGGGAGAGAAGGCCTATAAAGGCGAATAGTCTAGCAGTGGAAAATTCACAGGCTGTACTTACATTTTGTTCTCGTTGTTGAAACTTGAGACTCTGTCACTGTAACAGATAGACTGCTATCTTTTCACGCTAAATCCGTTGAAGTGATTTAGATTTTTTTTTTAAATTTAATAATGATATAAATTTTCAGGCAAGCACCGCTGATTCATGTGCTTAATTTGTCTTTATAATTCATCTCGTACTCAGCGGTGAAGGAAAACATCGTGAGGAAACCTGCACGTGTCAAATTTCATAGAAATTCTGCCACATGTGTATTCCACCAACCCGCATTGGAACAGCGTGGTGGAATATGTTCCTAACCTTCTCCTCAAAAAGGGAGAGAAGGCATATAAAGGCGAATAGTCTAGCAGGGGAAAATTCATAGGCTGTACATTTTATTCTTGTTGTTGAAACTCTGTCACATTAACAGATAGACTAGTACCGTTTCACGCTTAATCCGTTGAAGTGATTTTGATGAAATTTGCTGTGGAGGTAAATTTTTTTTTTTTTTAGTTTAATAATGATATAATGACGACCTCCTTGGTCGAGTGGTGTGTACGTCGGTTTTCATGGGTACGCCTCTCTGAGGTCCCGGGTTCGATTCCCGGCCGATTCGATCTAGATTACCATTATTTTTCTATGTCGTCTTGGGTCTGGGTGTTTGTGGTACCGTCGTTACTTCTGATTTCCATAACACAAGTGCTTCAGCTACTTACATTGGGATCAGAGTAATGTATGTGATGTTGTCTCATATATTATCATATATTATAAATTTCCAGGAGTTCTACTCCGGCGCGAAGACCCCGCTGACGCTGCATCGTCTGCTACACCTGATCTGGACGCACGCGCGCCACCTGGCCGGCTACGAGCAACAGGACGCGCATGAGTTCTTCATCGCCACGCTGGATGTGCTGCACAGGTATGAATCCATCTCCAATATGACTCATCAAACTCAAACTCAAACTCAAATTCCTTTATTCAATATAAAAGCATTACACTTACTTATTGATTGTCAAATAAACACTACCACCGGTTCGGAAAAAGGAACACCCTGACCTGAGAAGAACCGGCGAAAGAAACTCAGCGGGTCTTTTTTTTCTGTTATTTTTTTTTTTGTCAAATTTATAAAGTACATAGTAGTATATGAATCCCATACTTAACCTGTTAAAATTAATACATCAAATGAAACCAATAACGCCATCTATTAGCCATGTGGTGTATTAGGTGTGTAAGCACTCAATAATGTATGTTTAATAATCTGTATAAAATAAATAAGTTAGTTCTTTGAAAGTCACCGTTCAAGTAACGTGTTTTATTTCTTTCTAATATAACCTTATACCATTTACTCGTATACTTTTGTTCATCTTTTTATCTTATATTAATATTTATTGCTTTTGCAATGCAAATAATGCTTCTTGAAATGTTTTAATTAACTTTTAACATTGATTACTTGGATCCTATCAAAATCAAAATCAAAATATACTTTATTCAAGTGGGCTTTTACAAGCACTTTTGAACCGTCATTTAACAATTAAGTGAAGCTACCACCGGTTCGGAAAGTAGATTCTACCGAGAAGAACCGGCAAGAAACTCAGTAGTTACTCTTTTTCAACATTTAAAAAAAATACAGTCATGTTAGTTATTACAATTATTTAAATTAATATAATGTACAGGTATAATAAAATAGATGTATAGATGATAGTCTATTATCGTCTACCCTTAAAACTCACTTTAATTATTTTTTTTGTAAAATATATTCTTAATTGTTTCAGACATTGCATGAACGGTGTTGAAGATACGATAGAAAAGAAGGAAAACGGTCGCTGCAACTGCATCATTGATCAAATATTCACCGGCGGCCTGCAGAGCGACGTCGTGTGCACTTCCTGCTCAGGAGTTTCCACGACCATCGACCCCTTCTGGGACATCAGCCTTGACGTAGCCGGACCAGGCTCGCTGCAGGCCTGCCTCGAGCGCTTTACCAGAGCGGAACACCTGGGGTCAGCGGCAAAGATAAAGTGCTCGAATTGCAGGGCGTACCGCGAGTCGACGAAGCAGCTGACGCTGGAAACGCTGCCAATTGTTGCGAGTTTCCACTTAAAGCGCTTCGAGCACTCGTCGCAGATCGATCGCAAGATATCGGCGTTCGTGTCGTTCCCGGCGGAGTTGGATATGACGCCTTTCATGTCGACGCGTCGGCGCGCTGTGGACGCGGCCGACAACAACAACGCGCCCGAGGGCGTATTCGAGGATAACCGATACTCGTTGTTCGCGGTCGTCAACCACCTGGGCTCGCTCGACGCCGGCCACTACACGGCCTACGTGCGCCAGATGAAGGGCAGCTGGTTCAAGTGCGACGACCACATGATCACCAGGGCCTCTCTCCGCGAGGTCCTCGACAGCGAGGGGTATGTACACGCGCATTGTATTACACGCACACGAATTACGTAGGGCTGCCGTTGAGGATGCGGAATGAAACCGAACGAATTTATCTTATACGTTTATTTAAGTAATTCAATTTAACAATTAATTATTTCTAATTTATAATACGTGACAGTCTGTTCGATGTCAGAACAAAAAGTGAAGTTCTGTAGTCTGAATTACATATTTATAACGAAATCTGTAAATCACTGAATGGTCCCCACGGTATGGTGATTCTTGGTAGCGCTCGATGTTCGGGAGGTCTTGCGAAACAAAGCAGCGACGCTGGCAACAGGTGGTAGCTTCAAGGAATGCATGGTGTGATTATTTCTCACGGTATGGTAATTCTTGGTAGCGCTCGATGTTCGGGAGGTCTTGCGATTATTTCTTAACACACGTAAAACCGATCACATCCGAATTGAGTACGCCATCCCAAATTATCAATATTTATATCTCATGCGAATATGATCTTTACACAAACGTTATAATTTGTAAAATTATATGACCTAATATATTCGTCAATTTGACGCGTCGATTTACATGCGCTTGCTTTCTCTGACGCGTGAAGATAGCGACGAATAGCGTCGAATGGCGCGATAGGGAGCTATTTCAATTGGTTGTGTAAATCGGCAGTAATCGGTTTTATTTTCATTCATTTGCATTTTCCGATGCTACATCTAATTTGTGTCGTACTATATGTACATATTGCGATTTACTAATATCTTCGTGATTCTATTAACTACAAACTCATCTTCATTGATATATTTATTAATAATACAGCTAAGCTAAGGGATTGCAATCCGGTTTTATTTTCGATCTAACGTGATCCTGCTAGATTAGCATCGGTACAAAATTTACTGTTTATGAGATAAACTAGTAAAGATATTGTGTAGTTGTTATTTTTTAAGCGTTATACGATAAAAAAACAATTTTCACACTTTTAGCTTATAAAGTCTTTTTCTATTATTTTAAAATATCACGAAAACATTTTCAACGTGTGATAGTTCTTTTGGACAGCTTCACAACGCACGCATGCGCACTATACATTTAGAGTACCTGCTTATGCGATTTAAGTAAAGTAATCGTTTAGTGATACTCCGGAATACCGCACTTTTACTTACATACTCATATCCACTCAATTTATTTCTAAAGTCGTATAAATAATATCACTCACAGATAATTTTAGATCTCGACCCGAGTCAATTCAAGGTCAAAGTTGTATATTTATAATTACGACTGCTGCCATTGCTATTCTAAATATTGGACAATGTGTTATGGAAAATCAGTAGTAACGACGGTATCACAGTTTTTCTACATCGACTCGGCCGGGAGCCGAATCCAGGACCTCGACAGACAAGATTTTGTAGATGATAAAAATGCGTGGAATTAATGCCTGTTGACTTCTAGGCAGGATATATTTAATATAAATAATTGTATTGACTAACATGACTGTATTTTTCTAAATGTTGAAAAAGAGTAACTACTGAGTTTCTTGCCGGTTCTTCTCGGTAGAATCGACTTTCCGAACCGGTGGTAGCTTCACTTAATTGTTAAATGACGATTCAAAAGTGCTTGTAAAAGCCCATTTGAATAAAGTATATTTTGATTTTGATAGGATCCAAGTAATGAATTTTAAAAGTTAATTTAAATATTTCAAGAAGCATTATTTGCATTGCAAAAGCAATAAGTATTACTATAAGATAAAAAGATGAGCAAAAATAACTTTGGGATAACATGAGCATAAAAGTAACATAGATTTGCCACTTTTACAAATAGACTTTTTGAAAAAGCCTAAAATTTAAAAATGACGATTCAAAAGTGTTTATAAGGCCCACTTGAATAAAGTTTATTTTGATTTTGATTTCGGAGGTCATCAAATATTATATTTGTGTAATTTTAATAATAATAATGATTCTATTTCAGGTATCTCCTCTTCTACCACAAGACTGTTTTGGAGTACGAGTGCGAAGTGTCATAAGTCAATACGTCGACGGTATTGGTTGGTTCTCTGATTTCGACCGCCATCGGAATTTGGTGGCAAGTTAATTCAATCGATCGATGTTGTAATCATGCTTCGTAGTATTCACTTCTAAATTGTATACTGAATGAAATATGTCCATACATGTTTCCTGGCGTGATATTAGTGCGTAGATGCTCGGAACGGAGTCTTGTATATTTTGCGAGATTTATGACGTTTTAGTTTTAAGCTTAATTTTAACTGTAGATAATTTCCTTTGGTGACTAGTTAAATTATTATAATTGTGGACTGAAAAAATTCTCATCTAACTTTTAATTTTTATAACAAGCTTTGCTTTATTGAGCATAAATGAAGTATGTGACCGTACCGTTATTTGTATCGCGAATAACAATTATCCTGGTTCGAAATGAACAATATTATTTACACAAATATCAATCCCTTAATATGTTAGGGTCTTAAAAAAAACAAAAATAATAAAAAAAATGTTTTGTGTAAGTTACAGAACAATTATGACTACCTCGCTTTTTATTTGCATTTGCTTCGTAACGTTCAGTGTCCCTGATGTACAATAATGTTGTATTTGAGTGGAGTTTGACGAAGATACGATACTTTGATTTTCGAAAATATTGTACAATTAACAGGCTATTTGACAATGCGAAAAATAAATCGTGAATTATTGTAATCAGTGTATATTATGAGTTTAAAAATGGTTATTTACTAACGAAACTTGAAAATAATACTTAATTTATTAGAAAATCAATAAATAAAAATGCATTTTTCAAACGTTTCTCACGTGACACAAAACGCTCCTGATTGGCCGGGCTTATGATGAAGTCACTTTCTTGTAAACCTTGCTTTTCTACTATATGTACCACATATTAAAATACAGCAAATTGACGACAATGACCCCATTGCAGCGCCATATTGTCCAAGTATCGTTTTCGCGCGTTATTTAAATATGGAATTTCTAATATGATATTTTTCGGCAAATATGTACTAGAAATATAAAAATCAACTTTTACTGGGTCCCTTAACTTCTACTAAATAATATAAAATGGATTTTAAAAACCAGTCAAATAGCCTATTGTTTGATAAAAGATATTAAAAAAAAAACAAAAAAAACGAAATGCCATGATTACACATTCCCTTTTAGTTACCTCATATTGAAACTGAGTTTTTAAATCGTAAGCAATTAATATTAAATCGTTAATTTGGTAATAAATGTAGGCGTGTTACGATAATCGTTCAACTTCAAGTCAACTTTTCTATGTGTTTGTCTCAACAACGTATAATGTAAAAGTATTCTTACAGCGTTAGTGTTACTCGTCGTTCCTGTGTGTATAATGTCTATCGTAGTTTGTAATCCGACTGAACTGACATTAGTTTAATGTGATATTTAATATTTATATAACATGTATTTAAATGTAGTTCTTATGAATTTAATTTCCTCGTAGTACCTTCCCGTATTTTGTAAGTAGCGCTTGATTATCTAGCAAATTGTCATAAGCAAAAATCTAATAAATACTCAATGTATATGAGTATTTATATCACATTTAAAAAAACAACACATTCAATTTCAATTATAGTAGTATTATAAATAGAGAATTTCTAAGTATATTTTGAATTGTAAAAGTTATTATAGATGTATTAAAAATTACATAAATATGTAAATTATTACATATATTCAAATAATATTCAATACGTACTTGTAAAATGCACTTGGCGTTATGAGCTGATTTAAGGTGCGTAAAAATATTTTGTCTATAACAGAGAACAAATATTGCGAAGAAAGGAAATACAAAAAAAAAAAATGATTTAAAAATATTTGCAAAATCCGCATAGTATATTAGAACTAGGCATTGTAAAATAAGTACCTATTTAAATGTATTTTAACTATGAAACATTTCTGTGTACATTTAAATGTCAATATTTTTCAAATATCTTATTAATTATTAAACATAAATATAGGCCGTATGTTATATACAATGACATGTTCAAAAATGTTAAGAAAAACAAATTATTTTATATATTGACACAATGATGTAATGATAGAATAAAACGAACTATTACAGTGAAAACGCACGTCAAGTAAATGCACAAAAAGTCCATTACAAGTAACAATATGAGCGTTAAAATTAGCATGTTTTAAATTCATGTTGGAAATGATATCTTAACAATTTGCTAGTTTCAAGTAACAATTTATTTGCATTTACTAATATTTTAATGATCAGATCCGAGCCTCATAATTTTCGGCTTTACATATAAATATTGCTTAAAGGGTGCTTTAGTTATAGCTATTGCCGTCTATTTCGGATATCAAATTCGTGATGATAGAAAGTGAGAAATCCGCAGTGCGATTCTGTTACAATTCACTTCGTATTCGTACTTCCCCTGAAACCATGACATCCTGATACGCCATTTTGATACGGGTGTCCCATATGTTTCCTAATTAATTATTTTAGTCACAAATGATATCATCACATTCTGGTTATATTGCTTTGAGTTTCGAGTTTCTTCTTTCGAAATAGCTCTCCAGTGTTTAAACAAACACCCCTTTAAACAATGTTCATTATAAAGCCCGTTAATTGATAGTTTACAATCATGTGATAATCTGTCAAATGTATTACAATGTAAAAGTGTTAAGTTGTTTATTTTTAATAACTATTTTATTTTCGAACTAAGGATGAATAATTAATTACATATTCCAACCAATCGCACGTTGTGTTGATCAAAATGAATATCGTTCTGCATGTGAAAGCAATCTTTACATAATGCAATTTTTATGGTGACTTCATATTGTAATATGGTTATTATATGTGTAATTTTCGTCGTGATTATTCATGTCTGTAATATTATCACTTCTAAATGTCAAACATGTCACGTATCGACTGTAATAGAATTAAAAATATAATCGTCTTGAAATTTTATTTCATTTTTTTTTTAATTACCTAATTTTTGTCAGCTTGGTAAATTATTCTTGTTGTTTTTAATCTGTGTCAATTTTTAGTGACTTTATGAGTCTGTAAATCTTGGCTCAATTAAGAGTAACAGATCGGATAAATACATGGTTGTTTTTTACATATTTATATGGAATAGGCGTTTGTCTTCCATCTCACCTGGACCTGCGACTCTTACAAAAAACGAGCTGACAAATCGATTAGTTCGACTTTTGGGTATGTCAACAATGAATGGATGAAACTTTTGTCTGCGCCTAGTTGTCCGATGAAGGAATGGAGATGGTTCTATCAGTTCGAAAAGAGCCTACGAGCACTCTCCAAAGTGCATCCTATAAAAAACCGATAAGCTGGCCACTCGGCGACGATGCTCAAGGGTGTGCAATCTGCTATTTGAGAGCTTTTCGTCGTTAATTAACCTACGGGCCAAAAGCTTCCAGATGATATTTGGCTGCACCGTCCAAGAGATGACTGCAGTACTCCATGCATGATCGAATTTGTGCAGTGTAAAGATTAAGCAGCTGTTCAGAGCTGAAGTACCGCCGAACTTTAGAAAGGATTGAAATTTTCTTGGATGCCGCTTGTGCCATAGACTCGATTTGTTGGCCAAAGTTGAGGTTAGAGGTGATGGTAATACCTAAAAGCCCTAGATGGTCTGTGATCGGTAAGGATACACCTTCGAAGGTGGGTGTTAAATCGAAGCTACTCTTTTTTGCGGAGAAAAGACAGGCTTGTATTTTGGAAGGGTTGAACTGGACAAGATTAGCGTCACCCCAATCGGACGCCCACTGCAAAGTCACGTTCACCCGTTCAATCATGGACTCTCTGAAGGACGGTATTTCAACTGGACTGGCTCGACCTCTCAACTACAGTGCTGTCATCAGCGTAGCTAGCTCAAAAGGTATGCCGTATGCTAGAAGCTTACAAAGTAGAGCCTCGTGCCAGACCCGGTCAAAGGCCTTTGAGATGTCTAATGAAACGGCTATTGCTTCACCATGACCCTTCAAGGCCTCGCTCCAAAGGTGGGTATGGTAATAAACTTATAAAAACGTTGGAGGAAACATTGAGTAAAACTCTTATGCAGTTAAATTACCAAAATTGGTTCAAAAAAAAAGTTCATTATCTTAGGCATTTATTATAGAGATTTTCAATCAAAACAATATATCGTGGCAGTGTGACGGTGGTCCACCGCGGTCGACTCAGCTAAGCATAGCTGATGATATAGACCTCATTACATAATTCTATTATAAACATTTTTGGTACTGGCTTTGCTTATACCATAATTATTTGCATTAAATCTGGCTATAAGATAATGAGATTTTATGAGATATCATAAATCTCATGTTGCTTTAATGAAAATCAGGTAGGTACTAAATTACAATTTCTTTTTTAACTGAACCTGTATTTCTTGAGATTAGCACTTTCAACATACAAAACAGACTCTTCAGCTCTGTAATATTATAGACTATATATAAACAGACTATATAATAAAGGTATAGACTATACATTCATAAGTAGAAGATGTAAATAAAACCAAATTGTTTTTTGTTTTCATTTTATTGCATAATAACGTGAACAAAAATTGCTTAGCAATGACTAATTACTAAAAGAAATATAAATAAAATAAATGTGTACAATAGTACAATATATTAGAATATTATATAATTTACATACTCTAAGGACTCGTCTCATTTTGTTGAGAATAATAATAACTATGAGTATTATTCATTCTATTCCGTTTCACTATGGAGACTATTCGAGATAAACTATCACAATTTATTCAGACATATCTCCCAACTTATAGAGGAGTAATCGTAGGTATATTTCCGAAAACAGCTGAAAGATTACATCAGGCATACAATTATGTTCTTGAAGTATTTGAAGTGTCCTACTAAAATTAGTTTGCGAAGCTATTATCATATGGATCTTTTCTATTACGAAGAAGTTTAGTTAACCACCTACAAACTAGAGATCAAAAGTAGTAAATATTAGATAAGATTTCGAAATCAACGAACAACCTATAAACATTGTTTAGCGGTATTTAGTTAATAAATATTGTCTTCTTTGAAAATTCAAAAAATGGATGGCGCAGGTAGATCCATGTTTAACTAAACACCTGCTAAAGAACGCTTATAATAAGGTAAGGCTGATTTAAATGACTACTAAAATTGTTATCAAGAAATTGTTATATCCAATATTTCTTTTGCGGTAAACATCATTTATGACACTGCACCAAATTTTTGTTAAGAAAAATACAATAAATATTGAATTTATGAAATAATTTATATAACATAAGTTTTATTAGTATATATATGAAAAAAAAATACAGACGAATTGATAACCACCTCCTTTTTGAAGTCGGTTAAAAATTGAAGCGTGTAGTGAATTTTGAGTGGACTTCCTAGTTTATAAACGTAGTTTCACCGAGAACGGCAAACCATCCCAGAATTCTACAGTTAAAAACCGTCTTAAACATTTATTCACAGTTATTTTGGTTATTGTCAAAGGTTAACTTTCTTAAAATTTACCAATGTTTTGATTGAGTAATCGAATTTGAACATATATATATATATATATATAATAATTGTCAATATTTATTTTACTTTTTATTTAAATTGTTTTCTCACAATAAAATTATTGTTTTTTTTTTTTTGTATTATAATGACATAATATTTATTGTCATTGCATAAAATCAACAACATTTTATGTTGACAAGAGATACGTACCCGTATCTGTAATATGACATGAAATATGTTAAACTTTAAAATTTTATTTCAAAAGTTAACAATTACACTTCGACCCACTCAATCCAAAATAACTAGAAAACGAGAATTCTTGAAACAAAAGAACAAAAAATCACAACAAATACTGAAATAAAATCTATGAGAACAAATATTTTCTTTGAAAACATATACATACGTAAATAAAACAATGTCAAAGGATTCAGTATCTCGCAGTCCTCCCTTGATACGCTACTCGTCGAGCAAGTCGCCGAGCTGCTTGCTGTCTGTGACGGGCAGCGAGCACGCGTAGCGCCGGCACACGTACGCCGTCGGCACGTCGCCCGCACTGCGCACGCGCGCCAGCACTACACACGCACACACACACACACACACATAAAACTCGTATTGGCTAAATACTAGTGCAGGAGTTCATATCGAATGTTCATATAAAAAAAAAACTATAACAGACGTCATAGTTAAAAAAAGTCTGGATTCCCTTGGTTCAATGCGATGCCTTTACATTAAAAGCTTTTAATTTTAAACAGATACCAAAGTGCCTGCGGAACTTTTAATTAATTATAGATTATATATATTATGAGTAATGATAATATAATGATAATCAAATGAATCACTAACTCTACGTCAGTAGCGAAAGGACTCACGTATGTCGGACATACCGGCGGGCGAGTCCGTGGCTGGGTCGGCCACGGCGAGCACTCGGCCCGGCAGCAGGCGCGAGCGCACCACGCGCACCAACTCCAACGTGCGCGGGTCCGAGCAACCGCCCGCTATTAAAACCTGAAATATGTAAAATTGATACTTTTAATTACTTGACACATCCACATAATACAATTGTATTTTACATAATATTCTGGCAGATGTCCTTTGAAAAAATATGAGCGATCAATATTTATAAACAAGTATTGCTTTATCAGAAGAGTTTAATATTATTAATTTATTTACTTCAAATTAAATTTTAACATGTCTACATACAAGCAGCGAAAAAACTAGTTGGATAAATTGTATTTCTGATAAAAACTATATGAATATTCTATGAAGGTAAACGATTAACGTGTACGTGACTTCTAATCAATATGATTAAAGTAATATAATAAATAGTTCATACCTGTGTAGGAGAATCATTATAGAACATGAGCGCAGACATCATTTCAGGCAGAGCTGTAGGCGTATCATTTAAACGCTTTGAAAAGGCCATTAATATTTTTTTTGCCATTCCTTTCTCTAGTTCACCTCCTTGGGACATAGCGCTTTTGTCTGCATAAGCTGCCAGACGTAGCAAGTTGTGACATGAAACACTGTTGCCCGATGGCTCTGCACCGTCTTGATCTGTAAAAAGTGTAACCAATTTATAAAATGAAAATGATGAATATTTCTTATATTGTCAAAATATATGCGATATCGTCTTCAGACGTGAAACAAAAAAAATCGCAAAGCTATATTACCTTCTTTTAACCTTAGAACGACGGTATTATCCTCAGTAGAACATGTGAAATATCCTCCATTTTGATCGTCCCAGAATAACTCATTCTGCTTCATTTGCAATTCACGTGCCCAATTAAGCCAATTTAAATCAAGAGATGCTTCATACAAGTCCAGCAAACCCTTAATTAGAAAAGCGTAGTCGTCCAAAAATCCTTGAATAGGCTGATTACTGAAACCGGTACATATTTATTAGTACTGTTTAAATGTACCCGTCTCTTTAAATATTTTGTTCAAAACAACAACTTACGTTTGAACAATGTTTCCATCGTCAGATTTATAACAAGAATGAAGGAGAGTGTTAGTGTTACGATCAAAGAGGTGTTCTTTGACGAATTGCGCAGTTTTAATTGCATCTTCTACGAAGCTTTTTTCGCCTAAGCCTTGACCAGCCTGCGATAAGCCAGCAAGTATTAGTCCATTCCAAGAGCACAGAATTTTAGTATCTAAATGTGGCCTTGGCCTCTTTAACCGCTCTTCGTACAATATATTGATACAGTCAGATATTACTTCATTAAATTGATCTAGAGTAAGGCCGAATTTCGACATAGTTTCTTCTTTACTTCCATATACAATGAGAACATTTTTATTTGTAAGCTCTTCGTGAGGGTCACTGTCAGGTGATATATTACCATTTTCTTCTACACTGAAATAATCACAAAATATTTCTAAATAAGATAGAGCTCCAATTGTTTTATGTCCCAGTAGAGATTCCAGTTCGTTATACTCCCACACACAAAATGCTCCTTCTCTCTTTTGTAATGCGCCAAATGTGGGATACGAATCTGCATCTTCTGCACTGTAATAACCCCCTAATTCATGTCGTAAATCTCTGTTTACATATTTAACTATGTCACGGACAACTTCTGCAAAAAACTCATTCTTAGTTGCCAGATAGGCATCAGTGTAAGCAACCATTAATTGGGCTTGATCATAAAGCATCTTTTCAAAATGCGGAACATGCCAATCATTATCTACAGAGTAACGAGCGAATCCACTGGATACGTGGTCGTGAATGCCGCCTTTAGCAATTTTAGTTAATGTATGTAGGCACATTTCTAAGCACTTTTTTCCTTCTGCATTATTTTTGTCCCTTGCGTAGAAATGAAATAAAAAATTAAGTATGGAAGCTTGAGGAAATTTTGGTGCTGTCCCGAATCCACCAAATTCTGGTTCAAATGACGTCATGTAACGTCGTACACATTTATTCCACGTTACTTCGCCGGGTATGGATGTATTCCCCACATCTACTTTAGAGATATTTTCTAAAGCATCTATAATATTGCTACTAGCTTCAAGAAACTGAGCCTGGTTATCTTTCCACTTTTTGGCTAAAGACAACAAGATTGTTTTAAAACCTGGGCGTCCCCACCGATCTTCTGGCGGAAAATAAGTGCCACCTGTTACTGGCCGTAAATCAGGTGTAAGAAAAACTGACATAGGCCACCCTCCACCTCCCTGAGTTGCCATGATGAATAGCATGTAAACCCGATCCAAATCTGGCCTTTCTTCACGATCAACTTTTATGTTAATAAAATGCTCATTCATAACCTTTGCAACGTCTTCATTTTCAAAAGATTCTTTTTCCATAACATGACACCAGTGACATGTAGAATATCCCACGGAAAGAAATATAAGTTTGTTTTCTTCTTTAGCTTTATCTATAGCTTCTTGGCACCATGGATACCAGTCCACTGGATTGTGAGCATGTTGTAATAAATATGGTGATTTTTCAGTAATCAATCTGTTTGTATGTTTTGGATTTGCAGCTTGGTTAGAATCAGTATTACCCGAAGCCATTTTAATTACACTATCACTGATACTTCTTGTTAGTTGTGGTGGCAACAGATGAGTTTGTCCAAATGAAGAAAATCTAAAAATTTAAGATGCATTTAATATTTAAATAAATAAAAGTAGTTTTATTTTTTGGTAATTTTTTTAATGCTTTTAAGCTCTCACTAGTGAACAAGATAATTCTTGTACCATTTTTTGATTAAACCTTTTGATCAATGTGTATTGTGGATCATGGCTTTGTCTTTTGATTATTATTATTTTTTGTAATACACTAGCTACTGGCTAGTATGCAATATAAATTGAAAGCCTAATATTTGCTTAAATAAATATACCATACAATTTCCATGCCACCACCACTATTATATGTTGATGGTACTTTTAAAAACCATTATACTTTCACAATCAGTGTCCAAAAGTTTACCTCTATGCTATTAACAATATAAAATCTCAGAATATAAAATAGAAAGTATTCATTTTCATTTATATGAAGATTAAATATGCATTTAATCAAAAATGGCATCATCATTTGCATGCCCTTAGTACATTGAATTTTTGGCATACTAGTTAGACTGATGCAATCTTTGGAAATAATTTTTTTGGTGGATTTGTTTCAGGCAACCTTAGTAGCAAACCAAGCATAGCAAGTCATATGACACACCCGTAATGCTGATTAGCATTGAATAAAAATCCTTTAGTAATTTAATTCTAATCCTGTGATTGACAAAGGGATTAGAAAAGATATTTGGTAAAATTTTGTGTTTATACATTTAATTTTAAAACTAAATTAAAGTTCCAATAATATTCATTTATGTGTTTTAATATAAATGCTTGGCAATATTTCATCAATATTATTGAATACTAAATCAATACTATTATGAAAAATATTTAATACAGCACAAATATTTATCATTATATGTAGAATGCTGAAATCAGTTTATTAATTGCCATACATATTAGCAATAAGGTGTGTATATTTCAGTGGCCATTTTATCATCTTCAAGTTTAATAAAATTGAATGACATGTAAATAATATTAAAAAATAGTTTACCTTTTTGCTGGCTTTTATGTTATTTAAAACAAAATAAAATATCTTTGTAGCATTATTCATTAAAAATTGAAATACTTTTAAACTTCAAACCAAATTTTATCTTTCTTAGTGATAACTATAAAACCACGTTTTTATTTTTTTACTGTAAATATAGTTTGTTATAGATTCCTATAACTACTTTTAGCCATAAATTTATAAATTACATTCACATACAATGTTTTTTATTAATTCTATGCTATAATTTTATATCGATTACTTACATGAATCAGAATGCCATGTTATAAACAATCAAAACAAAACAAGGTCACATATCAACACTTCCAATCTATTAATAGGTATAATGTAGCTTATCTTGTATCTTGTACGAAAATAAACAAAAATTATATTTTGACTTAAGTATTATATAATCATTTGAACTTTTTACCTTTTGCTAAAGCTTAAATACCGATTCAAGCACACCGGGTTTATAAATAAAGACTCCTTTGAAGTGTGGTGGTTTAAATTAATATTTTTTAATCTATTATCACCTGTCGACAAACGTCGTAATAACAAAACAGCGCGGCCTGTAGGCATAGTAATTAGATGTGATAATAATAAAATACGTCACAGTTCCATAAGATTTCCACAAAATAAATTTACATTTACATTTCACATTTGAAAGTTTATTGACAGACGACAGGTTGCACTGACAAGTGACAACTGACTGCAAATAGTATTTGACACTTGACATCATAACAAACACCAAGATATCTTCATTGTTATTCTGTAAGAATTCACTTTGCATTTTACTTGTAAATTTTGGAAACCTGACTATTTGTAATAATTTATTTGTATTACTAATAATTGTTATATTTAAAATAGGCAATAATTAGTTATTATAATATGACAATCTAATATTTTACGATAGTGTTCTGCGTTTAGTTGCAAATTACTAATGTTATAAGAGTAAAAATTATGATTCATATTTATATTTTCAAATAAATAAAACAATTACATTGAAAAACGACATGTATCTAGACTGAAAAATAGAAAAATTACGTATAAAAATTTGATGTATATTTGATAGCTTTTAAAAATTACAATATTATTACAATTTTTTATCAAATTAAATAATTTATATTGATAGAATACAACCTGATAATATAGGTTCAAGATTTGACTTATTGCAATTTAATTATGAAATTTCTGCTGAGCTTTTGATAAATTTTAAATCTATTTAATGGTGACAGTACAGTAACAACTCATAAATATCTTACAGCTAGAAATATATTATTGTTCTATTATATATTTCTACTCACTAAAATGGTTATTATAACAAGAAATTCGTAATACTATGATATAGATACAATAACTATATATTAAATGTGATACTTAATTATGTATCTCTTAATAGCTCTATTTTAATAAGATTTTCTCGGTACATACTTATAAGTTGATTTTTATAAGTTCAAATACCGCCTTTCCAAGCATTATACCTTTTTTGGAGCAATAAGATGTTGCTCTTAAAATTTATAAGGATAATTTTTTTATTCGAGTGAAATTAATATGAATCATGAAACGATAATAAGGTAGACAATTGACTCATTGAGATGTTGAGCAACCTGTATCTTAAGTATTTATGAAGTTATTAATTACTTCATCTCCCCGAGGAATGATTTTTATATACGCATGCGCGAAAATGTGGACGCCATTCTCACTTTCAACGTTACACGACATGTTTTGACGTGTCCTTAATGTCTGCAATCGTAAACTTAATGAGATCTTGACACGAAATGTCCTACTACAAATATTTAGAAATGCGATACATTGTGAAGTTCCCCTTATGATAGTGAGTGACCAATTGTAGAATAACGGTAAGTGGTTAATTGAGTAATAGATCATATTACTACTTGTTGTCAAAATTTGAATGTAAACAAAATGTATAACTATTCAATTTTTATAATAATATTATATGACGTTATTTAGAGAATTGTATATTTTTTATGATGTTATGATTTTCAATGTAAACGTAACATTTGAATGTATCGCTTAGGTCACCTTGGCTAATTTGAATTAAAATGGGCAATCATCTGTAAACCTACTGGGTGGTCGGTATTTGGCATTTTGATTATAAAATGTATTTGGATAACGCTATTTGGAAGCTAAAAACAAAAGTTGGTAAATTTTTTTAAGTGGTCACGTAAACTATCTTGATTTTGCACGTGCTTTAACAAGGGGGGTGTTGAACGGTGAATGAAATAATGAATCTGCGGCACGTTGCCATGGCAACGTTAAGGGCTCTTCCCCTTTGGACCGATGCGCTTTCCTCTTATTAGCTTTTTCTAAAATATCATATTTGTAGTCAATGTTACTTTTATACTATACCTACTTTAAAATAAAACTATTTTTAATTGTTTAGTTCTAGTAGGTATTGTTTTGGAATTTTGCATTATAAATATCGAAATAAAAAATCAAATGCGAACAAAACGTTGGAACTTTCTTCCCTAAGCTTTATATGCTAATAATCATATATGATATCTGAACGTATGATTTATACAGTACCTTATTTTGGTGTTTACTGGACGTTATTAATACGTTGCGTCTTTTTTGTTTCAGGCGCACAAGACGCTGGATAGAGCTTAATCGAATATCGTGCCTTATCTTATTTTTTGGTCTATCTACACCTAACGTCACAATTGATCACAAAGTCCAAATAAACTGTCCATAACGTACAGTAAAATTTCGGTCCATACCTGTCCAAAATTAAACTTCCTCTTTATATAACATCAACAAGTAGAGTATCATGGTTTAGTAGAAACGAAGTGCCAAATGATGCCAAATTTGTAAGCAATAATTAGTTTTAAATTTATAAATCGAACGTCGCCGCGTGGATGGTGTTGCAAGTAGAATGTCCGTGTGGGTGGGCAGTGGCTGCGGCGGTGGCGGTGACGTCCGCGCACCTCCCGTCGCCACTGTCCTTTCAGCGAACACCTCCATGGAGTCTGGAATCGAAGCAGGAGTACTCCCCACGGTCACTGGATCACTTGCATCAGCCCGAGACTCATTGGGTTCGCTCTCGAGAGCCGCGGAGCCTCTTTACGATACAGACCATACAGATCTCGGTTCGGAGTTGGACGAAGCGGAAATCAGAAGAGAGTTGATGCACGATGCAAGTATTAAATTGCATTAATGATTATTAATTATTTGTATATTGGCCTTTATTTTTATAATATTTATTTAGATACTAATTATAAACTTTTCAAATATAAAGTCAGACATATAAAAAGATTGAATAAACCCTATTGTGTAAATAACAAATGATAAATTAGCAACATTACATTTAACTAAGGTGTTAATTATATTTATTGTAAAAATACTTTTTTACGAGATCAATTATTTATCGTACTATTTATTATTAAAAATATACCATTTTTAATACAATTTTGATTTTTGTTTACAGAAATGGCGTCTTCTGTTTGATAGAGTAAGTTTGGAGATTTTTATTAATGTTCACTCATTTTATTTTCGCGATAGGATAAGATTAAAATAAAAAATTGACATATTCGATTCACCTGAGGTTCTATCATCGCTTGTTTAGCTACCTGTTTTTATTGAAATGAGTATGAAATCACGCATCAAATATAGAACATGATCAAATAAACGACATAATGTTTATAATTTATATAAATAGATATATTTTATTAGCTAAATTAATTTTGAATATATTACTTTGACGTAAATTTATGATCAATAAATAAATAATAATTTCAGTGCCGTATTTTTGTAGCGTGATAACGATAAGTAGGTTATACTTATATATGTACATTTATAAAAGTATTATATTGTTATGATCCTTTGAAAAAATCGGAATAAATTTTTCAGAACAAATGCAAAAGTAATATTGTGTAAGACAAAGAGGGAAATATTTTTAGGACAATTATTAAAATATCGTATATTTTATGTAATAAGTAAGTAACTTATTTTACTAATTCAATGACAATGGTGTACCTAAAATGATTTTATTTATATTTTTGTAGAAAATTGGTGTAACAAATCGACGTCACTTTCATAAAGTATTTGACGCATACCATAAACAAAAGAGTTGAGGCACCGCATATTTAAGTATCGTTTACGATGTAGAAATGAATTTTGAAGAAATTTTTTTTTGCCTGATTAAAATGTACAGAAGCGGGATACAAAAAGTTTTATAAGCAGATAAAAAGAGGCGGTAGCGCCGCGGATCAAACGATGTCTTGTCACGTAGGGAACATTGAGATAATACTACTGCTCAGATAGGGCGCTTTATTTTTTTTGCCTTCTTCTTTTTAGAAATGGACAAAATTATTATAACAATATTATACACATAATAATGCAAAGTCCTGGAACGTTCGGTTATTATGACGTTTCAGATGCTCCGTTGAAAACTAAAATGGCTGGATACGTGACCGCATTGAATGTTGTAGGTGTGAATATTATATTAACGATTATATACGTTCGTTATCTGCAGTTTGATCCGGAGGGTTTCGGCGAGATTCCGTGGCCAGACTTCCTACAGACACTTCAACATCCTGATTTTATAGCGCAGGTGCAACCCCACAAGCGTGAGGTAAATACACAAAAGCAACATAAAAGATTATAAAAAACCTAATATTTAAAGAGCGAATATGGTTTAATCAATTTAAAATAAAGAAGCAGAGTTCCGCTAATCCAAACTGTTTCTGTTGAGATACTTTTAAAACTCGTCGGTATTATAAACTTTCATCAGAAATGTTAAATTGAAATATACTTGGGGGATGTTTTCGTGCTAGCCCATCTGTAATTTGTCTTGTATACTTAGTATTGTAGTATTCCGGTGTAAAGGATGAGTGAACCAGTGTATATAGCTACAGACACAATGCACATAACACGCATAACCTTATTCTCTAAGTTAGTGGTTTATTGACGTTGTAAGTGATAAATATTAATAATACTTGTTAATATTTCTTTTAGCGCCATTATCTTTTGCCAATGGAGATTACTAACATATGGACCATTTTCCAATTATAAATAAAATAAAATATTATTAAAATCATATGTTAAAGTTAACGAAGTATTTTTTTTAATTAGTCTTGTCTTTTAACGAGATAAATCCTGTTAAACGCTAGTCCGGCTAGTCGAAGTCCGGATTACCAGAACGGACTACCAGCTGTATTTGTTTGAAAGTTAAAATATACAATATCGATCCAATTTCTTTGTCTGTCTTCCTAATGCATTTGCACCATTTTTTAAAATGTTAAACAGGTCATAAGTATGGTATCCTTTTTTTCAGATACTGTTAGATAAAGCTCGTAGTGCGACTAGTCCAGCAATCACTTTCCAAGAATTCGTAAATGTGGTAAGTACATATCATTTAATTAACAATTATTTAAGTTAACACAATATAATGTCAATAATATTATTAAATAATAATTACTACTATAATAATAATTACTTTTACGACTACTTTTTTATGAATGTTTCGGGTTACATTATAAGTATGTATTGGTTAAAAAACCGTACTCTTTCTTTTATTTAAATCTATGCTTTGAGCAGTTTGTTTTCCTATTTACAGTTTTTACTTAGTGCATCAAATGTATAATCATGTGACTGATACATAATCTGATCTATCGCAGTGTTAGGACGATACTGACATAAATAAATATGTTTTATTAAATCACGACCAGAATGATCTAGAACAGCTTAGATCACATAAACGGCGATTAATTTACAAACCATCAAATACATATAGTATGTACGACGATAGAATCTCGCCTATCTATCATACTCATACAAATCAAACTTCCTTTTGTTATCTTACTTATTCTGTATAAATAAGATACTTTGTTCTGACGCATTTTGGCCTAAACAGTCAGTCGCATGTTAGGCGTATTCATATCATTCATTCATTCGTGTTATCGAGCACAAGTTTGTGCAAGCACAAATATACTCTGTATCCCCGCACTCTGATGTGATGGAATGATCGATCCGTCACGTCCAACAACAGCTTAGTGGCAACACCAACGGCTCTATGTGACTTCTAAGGCACGAGAACGTGTAAATATTGCCACGTTTAGATTCCGGACTGTAACTGACACTTTTCGATCAGAAACGCCAATAACTTTATATTGTTTGCTGAGATTTAAAACCAGGACTACGTGACCTTATAAGTTAGCCATTGAAACGAGAAGGCCGCAATAGTCATTGTATATAAGTGCATATTATAATACATAAATATTAATAATCTAGTGATGAGGCAGAATCCTTAAAATTCTTTCATTTGTCGGATAAAGTGAGGTCGTTATATAACCCATAGCGCCGTCCTCGTTATACAAGACAACTAAATTAAGATCCAAACGCCGATTGCGTTTAGCTTGCGCACGTTGAAAAAAGTGAGTCTTGATAACAAACTATACCAAAAAACGTTTTAATCAACTAAGACAAGGAAAACTAAACGTAAACGAAAAAGTTACGAAAATAAAACGCGTTAGGAGAGGGTCCGCGTTCTTATCGGGTCTTTACCGTCGCACCTCGAAATAAGACAAGTTTCAGTACGATTTATTAGACGGACATTTATTTTGTTTACTAAAATATATTATCTTAAACGCGTATTAACATTGAGCATGATCGTTAATTATTTCTTGTCAAGAAAGTTCTTAAAAAGCTACCTACCTACCTATTTAGTTATTTGTTTAAAAAAAATAAAGTTTATATTTTATAATTTATACTGGAATTACTTGAAGTAAATAAATGAAATGTTTATACCAAATTAAAATGTATTTATATCTTTATTGAATCACATAAAGTTAATAAATGAGGTAATGGTAATGGCTCTTTTAATATAAAAATACCCAAACTTATAAATCTCGTCATGATCGTAAAATTAAACTTGTCACGATGATCAGATAAAAGGTTTCAAGTTAATTTAAGAGGCGTTTTAAAATAATTAGACGGAATGATTAAGGCGCATACATCACTATAATGTCAAACGCAAGGTTACCCTCGATTAATTATACGGGTACATTTCCAGCAATATTTGCATAAAGGAATCTTAAGAAGCGCTTAATTATGTCGACCAAAAGTGCCCCGTAAATTATTACCATCGCAGGCACGCGGTATAAAAATTAAGTTATTCGGTATTTCAAGAAGATTGAAAAACGTATCTTACGCCTTATGTTAAATTATAACTTTTAGAAAATTGTAAGCATGTTTAAATATATTGTTAGTATAATTTTAAATATCCTAATTGTAATGAAAGCATAATATGGAGTAATATACGAATTATATATATAATTACTAATGCAATTGGTAGATTTCATTGATTTCTTACATATTTATCGTTTCGTATATATTGATAAAAAAACTTCTTTAAAAAATTTTATTGTTATTAAACAAAATAATAAATACGTTTCAACACAATAAGTTTTTCGATACATGTTTGTTAAGTTGATGTATTTATTAATTTAATTTTCTTAAAATATTTTATATAATAGAGGATAAATAAAAAAAATGTGTTTGTTTTAATGTTACTAATAAAATGACATCGTTAAGTTGACATAAAACGGTTAACATTATCGAGGGTAACGTTTATGATGTTAAGGCACCTTAAATAAAATAAAATAAAATTATGAAGGTCTGCACTGACGACATCCATTGTCGTCTTCTGGATATAATTTCTTAGTCGCATCAAAAATCTTTTGCGTACAATTGTATAGATAATCGTAAATCAAAATTAAATTCGACGTATAAAGACACAACGAGGGACAGTGGAGGCTCGTGGGCGTCTGTGATGCAGCATTCTTATGCTAATCCGACGATCCACATTCGAACGGGGTGGGCCAAATTGTTATTTATATTGTCACCTCCTCTTTTTTGTTTGAACTTACCAAAACTCCTCGAGTAAATTACTGTCTGACTTCATTTCGATATTTCATATTCTAAATCTCTTTTTGTACATCATTATACTTTAGAGAGCATACGTATATATAAGTATACGTTTGTATCGCTGGGTATAAAGATTCATTGAACGATATACATATTTCCATATTTTATTGTTTTTGTAAACATGAAGTCTCTATAAAATATTTTTATTATAGGTTAGTTACGCTACAAAAATAGATGATGAATGTTAAAATGTTGACTTGTGTTAAGTTCTTAGGGAAATTGGACGCACTCGTCAAGAAAAGCAATTTCCTGTCAGGAAATTAGTTCACTCCATTATGGCGATTTAGCTGCAAAATGTCTAAAAGTAAAGCATACACATTTTGTATTGTTGGTTATTCAAGTTGTACATATGTGTTTGAATGTTGGGTTGCGTCGAGAAGCTGAGTATTACCTGTCTCATAGCACAAAAAACTTGAGCGCCGCCGCAGACCTTTAATCAATTTATGGGGCGCTAACTGGAACATGGAAAATGTATTAAAGCTCGCTGTGGGAACGAGCCACACGCCAAACACTTTAGAATACTCATAATATTATATTATTTCTTTTGAAAAACTTTATCTCTCCGATACAATCAAATATCTTAAAGATTTAATCAACATGTACATAGCTTTCAGAATCGCAAGCAATGATAGTTTTTTGCGATCATTACATATTGTTCATGTTATAAAAATACTAATTTATATACAAAAAATAATATCGAATCAAGATAATCTTTATCGTAAGTTACGCAATATAATTTATAAACATATTAGAAGTTCACGGTGCGTTTCGAATTCACATGAGGGACAAAAACAATTACTTAATAAAACACACCTCAATCAAAATTAATTGCTTTACGCATTAATCTCTTTATCTTCCCTCACCTACAAAACAACGTGTCTGTTCTCCGAGGTAATGGAAGCAATCATTTCAGATAAGATACCTCTAATGTGAGAAAAGGTAGACGTTCGGCTCGGATCGTTAATTTAATTTGAAATAATAAAAGTTATATCTATCATTTATCACTTTCGACAAATTTATTTTTAAATGCTCACTTCGACGTACTTCTTATCTTCCACGGCGAGGTGGTAGCAAAAAGACAACGAAGTCTCTTAACGTTCGCGTAGGCGTGCTGCTGTCAGCGAGATGTCAACTCTTCATTAATATGGGTAGTGGTAATATACATAATATACTCGTAAAAGTTAAGCCGTAGCTTTCCTCTTACCCTTAGTATAGCGCATAGCATACGAAAGACAAAGTAAAACTTTTAAATTAAGATGGCTAAAGCCGACTCGTTTAGGATCAAAGCTTATCTTAAGATATCGTAAATTAAAAAATAAAATTAATGTAACGCCCAATTTGAAGTACCTAATTCGTTAGCAGGTCCTGTCGCGGGATGCATTCCTCCGTCAAGTAGGTTTTCGTGTTCTTTCGGACTGTCCGTCCGTAACTCACCTGCTATCGGTGCCATCTAAATTGAGATTTTATTGACGATTACTGTTCTATCGACGGTATCGTTGCGATCTTGGCGCCCGGACGGACCTTTGCCACATCGTCGCCGGCCGCTCCGATTCATTATCAGATTCAATGACGCTTTTTAACAAATGTATTAGGCACTTTTACTAAATACCATTTAAATATTTAGCCATATATGAATTATATAGTTTAAAAAAAATATTGGATGTGTAATATTGTCACCGTAATTCCTCAAGTTATTTAAATTCATTTTCGGGTCAATAAGCAAGTTTTGGATTTATATTTCTATCTCGATATAAATATGTGGGTATAGTAAAGAACATTTTTGAACAGTGATTCAAGCATCAATTTCGTTATATCACCTATTGTTTCCAGTCGACAATTCGATTTAGATATTTAAGTTATCCAGAGTTGGAAATTTAATCTTGTTTTTGACGAGCCAGCCGATAGCCATCTCGAGAGATGTGCATTAAGATTAGCATACAAAAGCGATGTTATAGATATGACGGAGCATTTGATATTATCAAAAATGTAAGTTTTTTACTGAAAATATCGAAATGTGCGTGCCATCAATATTTAAACAATGTTTATTAAACGAAGGTACTGGATGCTGAATAAAGCATGGGTTCGCAACTGATTAATGATATAGATCGTTGTATCGATTTTATCAGCAAGCGTAGTTTTTACCGTTTGATAATACAATTTAAATGTTTCCAATACTTGTCAATTTTAGAAGTAGTAGGTTTTGTATTGTTTTGTCCAATAGTGTTATTTAAAAAACCTATACCGTGATTGATTTCGATTTAAAACATATACAAAACAAACAGTATACTGATTATTAAAAACAAATAATAATAATCAAATAAGATTGGTGGATTGACCAAATTAAATCATATCATGTTGTCTTAAATTTTCGCGATTATTACACATTTAAATAAAACTAATTATAACGGATGAATCGCGTATATTAATTATTTTTAAACATCCCGACGTTTCGAGCACTTTGCAGTGTTCGTGGTCACGGGTAGACTAAGATGACATTCGTCTATTTGAAGAACAAAGGAAATATTATTAACTCAAGATATCAATTGAGAAATCGTTGGCGGTAGTTGTTAATAATATTTCCTTTGTTCTTCAAATAGACGAATGTCATCTTAGTCTACCCGTGACCACGAACACTGCAAAGTGCTCGAAACGTCGGGATGTTTAAAAATAATTAATATACGCGATTCATCCGTTATAATTAGTTTTATTTAAATCATATCAAATAAAAATAAACCTAATTAAAGTAGGCTTTTAAAAGCACTTTTGAATCTTCATTTTACAATTAGGTGAAGCTACCACTGGTTCGGAAAGTAGATTGTACTGAGATGAACCGGCAAGAAACTCAGTAGTTACTCTTTTTCAGTATTTAAAAAATACATAGTCATCTTAGTTAAATGCAATTGTTTAAATGAACATATCTTGTTTTGAACTGGATCGTCAGTCAACAGGTATTAACTCCACGCTTATTTATTATCTAGAAAATCTTGTACCTATCGAATAATATGCCTTTTTTACCAATGTATTGGTAGAGAGTTGGTCAGATGTATGTATGTATATGTATTGTATGGCTAACATTGTAATTATTTGGTTTGGCTTCTGAAACAATATTGTCTTGATCGATTAAGGATTAAAAATATTAAATACGCCAGTAGAAAGTATAATATTTTTTTTATTTCAGGTTTTATTTTTATATTATTGCCCCGAAGTTTACAAATCAAATCTTTTACAATAATTATTTTAAAAATGTTCCATGCGCGATTTTCTCTTGTTTTTTTAATAATCCGTTTTCGCGGGAAAACATCTTGTATTATTTTATACAGCCATACCAGTTTTAAAATCGATTACACTTACGAAAACGGATACACTAAAAAAATATGAGTTTATTAAATATATAATTATAATATAAATGTATTAGCATAAAGAATTGTTTCTAACATTCGGCCATTCTGACTATAAAGTTTGTCCTCAAACTTGCTCATCTCAACTAATAAGTTGGCACCACGCCCCTCATTAATGACCACGGTAGTATTGACTGCAAAGGTTAGCACCTCACCCCTCATCACACATTGTGACCGTGTAAGACTTCCTAACCACAGTTCTAGCAAACTCCCGCAGTCACAACCGTGCGTGACTTCCCAACAAAAATCTTTTCTCTTCTATCTTGTTGGCATTTCACCCCTCATCACCTGTGTGACCGTGTGAACCTTCCCAACAAATATATTTTCTCCATGTAGTTGGCACTTCACCCCTCATCACCTGTGTGACCGTGTGAAACTTCCCAACAAATATATTTTCTCCATGTTGTTGGCACTTCACCCCTCATCACCTGTGTGACCGTGTGAAACTTCCCAACAAATATATTTTCTCTATGTTGTTGGTACTTCACCCCTCATCGCCTGTGTGACCGTGTGAAACTTCCCAACAAATATATTCTCTCTATGTTGTTGGCACTTCACCCCTCATCGTGTGACCGTGTGAAACTTCCCAACAACAAATAATTCATTATCTTACTAATCAACATTTTTATACATTTATATATATATGTATATATATATATATATTTGCCTTATATTCTAGAATCTTTCTAAAATATAATTTTTTACAGTCGTTTCAATATATAAATTAATTTCATACTCGGTAACATAATGAATGTTCTTACACGCTTCAAATTAATATATAAAAAAAATATATATATATTTTTTACAAACCAAATAAATAAAATATAATCTGTTACAGTTTGTGTTGAGTTTACATTCGTTAAAATTATACAAATTCATATTTATTAAGTTCAGCCATAACTATAAATTTAATTAAGACTATGTTCACTACCAAAACTACCTTCATTATCATCATCATCATCGTCATTATAAGACATGTTTATCCAAGGCTGTATACGATCAGCTGACCAAACATTACTATACCGGCCTTTAGTGATATTTGAACCTGGAATACTAGAAACCTTGTATCGATCATGGTCTAACACTTTTGATATACGAAATGGTCCTGTAAATTTTGGTAATAGTTTTCTACTTTTACCGTCATTAGATGGATTATTTTTTAAAATTTTAACTAAATCACCTATTTTGTAAACCTAAGCCTTCTTTCTTGTCTTATTAAATCTCAAACTTTGTTTTTCTTGATCTTTTTCAATATAATGATTTATTTCCTTCGTTATAGTTTCTAAACCTTTGTCATTTTGTCTCGTATCGGAAACTGTATCACCTAGATTACCTTCACCCTGTCCTAAAAAACGTTTACCAAATAGTGCTTCTGCCGGAGTTTTTCCTATTCCCTTATTAATCGTATTATTTAATCCCCATTGTATTTTATTTACTACTTGGTCCCACTTATTCTCTCCTAGCCCATCATTATACGTTCTAAGCGAATCTAAAACGGTCCGATTATATCGCTCCACTTGGCCGTTGGCCCTTGGAGCTGAAACCGCGTTAAGTATGTGAGAAACTTCGTATTCTGTGCAGAACCTTTTAAACTCCGATGAAGTAAAAGACGTACCTTGATCAGAAATAATTCTGACAGGGTATCCAAATAAACTAAAAACATCTTTTAGTGCTAAAACTGTTGGTGCGGTTTTTGTATTGCGAAGAGCTTTAAGAATGCAATACTTTGTAAAACCATCTACAATTAGTAAAATATATTGATTTCCCTTAGAACTTTTTATAAACGGGCCTAAATGGTCTATATGGACCGTATGGAATGGTATGGCAATTTTTGGAATACTATGAAGAAAACCCTCTTTTGGACCCGCCGGTTCCTTACTAAACGCGCAATGTAAACATGCCTTTACATATTTAAAGACAAATTTTTTCATTCGTGGAAACCAAAAATCACGTTTAATTTTTTCCAAAGTTTTCTCCGCTGAAAAATGGCCTATCTCATCATGGTTACGTTGGCATATTTGCCATCTTGCACATTTGGGTACCACCCATTTTAAATCTTCCCCTACTTTACGATACAAGCGATTGTTTCGTATAACAAAATTTTGTTTTATATCAACTAAGTCTTTATAACTATTATCTTCTAAAACAGACCTGATGTGTTGTATTTTTGGATCTGATAATTGCAAACTAAGAAGCCAGTCATCTTGAGAGATTTGCAATACCCTAGTAAAATGATCATAAGTCTGTGAATCATTTTCACTGAGAATAGGATTGCGACTGAGTGCATCAACATGTTGCATCGAATGCCCCGGTCTATACTCTATAGAGCAATCATATTCCTGAAAAGCTATCCACCAACGGGCAACTCGGGGAATGAGATCTCGTTTTAAGAACGTAGATCGTAAGGCATTGCAGTCTGTAAGGATTTTAAAAGATTTACCTATAAGGTATGGACGAAAACGATTAAGCGAGGCAACAACTGCAAGGGTTTCTAACTCGTAGGCATGTAATTTTTCCTCGTCAATTGTAGTCTTGCGACTAAAATAAGCTATAACATTGAGTTTAGAATTATCATTTTCCTTTTGTAATAAAATTCCACCTAAACCTAATTTAGATGCATCACAATGTAGTTCAGTAACATAGTCAGGATTGAAAATACTTAATATTGGTCGTTGTACCAACATTTGCTTTAATGTTAAGAAAGATTCTTTTTGCTGTTGCTCCCATTTCCATTTAACATTTTGTTTAGTAAGATCTGTCAATGGCTTAGCGATAATAGCAAAATTTTTGATAAACTTTCGAAAATAACTTGCTAAGCCTATAAACTGACGGACTTCATGTACATTCTTTGGTTCTGGAAAAGATTCTACGGCTGTGATTTTTGACTTACCAGGTTTTATTCCATCAACGGATATTTCTAATCCCAAATAATCTATTACTGTCTCAAAAAATCTACATTTTTTAATATTTAAAGTTAGCCCAGCTTCACGAATGAGTTCAAAAGTTTGTTGTAACTTTAAAAAACAGTCTTCAAAATGTGTACCCGTTATTAATAAATCATCCATGTAAGCAATTGCACATTTATTTGGAGATTTATTAAGTATTTTGTTAACTGTACGTTGAAAAATTGCAGGACAATTAACTAATCCAAAGGGAGCTCTACGAAATTGGTATAAACCATCAGGAGTAATAAATGCTGTAAGATGTCTACAGTCTTTTTGAACAGGAATCTGATAATAACCACTTGCCATGTCTAAACTAGTATAAAAATTATTTCCACTAAGGAGGTCTATCTGGTCATCTATTCTAGGCAATGGAAAGTGATCCTTTAAAATTTTTCTATTCAGTGCTCTATAATCCACACATAATCTATATCCACCTGTCTTTTTTGATACCAGCAGTATTGGACTCGCGTATGATGAATCAGACTCTTCAATTATATCATTTTCTTCGAGCTCTCCAACCAACGTTCTAACTATTTCTTTTTCTGCTTGACTCGGTCGATAAGGACGATAAACTACCGGAGTTTCATCAGTAAATTTTATGGTCAACTCTGTTACGTTAGTACAACCAAGCTCAGAGAGGTCTTGAGCGAAACAATCCCTATATCTATCTATAAGTGAATATATTTTCGTTTTTTGTTTGTGAGTTAAATTAGAGTTTATAGTTATTTCTTCGCGAGGAATGGGTGTCAAATTCGCTCCTATTTTAAAACACTTTACACTTGACAAATATCTACAATTTTTATCTTGTTCTATCAAATAAAATCTGGTTATAACAAAGTTGCTCGTAAAGTATAATGGACAGTGTGAAAAATTTATTACACTGATTTGACATTTACCATCTTTTAACGTATATAAACCCTCTTGGATACAATATTCTTTATCATTAACGTTTCGATAACCACCTTTTATGTAAATTGTTGCCTCTACTATTTCATTACTACAACACTTAACTAAATTTATTTTATCTACTTCACAATCAAATGACACATACAATCTATATTTTACATTGGGTTCTGGTTCTAAGCAAGTTAAATCGTCATTATTATTCTTTGACAAAATATTTAATGTGTTTTCTGTCTTTGTAATAATCACATTAGGTAACTCAGTAAAGTTTTGCCCTACTAACATCTGCGTGTGTAGAGAATATTGTTAGCAACCACATATGCCATAATGTTTGCTTCAACAGAGTCTAAACGTAATAAAAAATGTGTTTTCCCTAAAGGTTGAACTCCAACACTTGCTATCCCACGTATAATTGGTAAATTATCAGTTGAAATATGTAACCCAAATTCAGTAGTAGTTTCTAGTCGTATAAGCGTGCAGTCACTTCCCAAGTCAACAAAACATTCAATTGTAAATGAAGAATTTATTACTGCCTGCTTATAATATTTAGAATTTTTTACGCTCGTACTTTCTGACAATAATACACGTTTTTCGTTGTTCAATACATTGTTAGTTTTTTGTGAACAGTTTGCAAAAATATCACCGAATTTATTACACCTATCGCATTTTAAAATTGGTTTAGAGCATTGGTAAACCCTATGCCCTTTTTCGTTACAATTAAAGCATAATTGTGAAAAACTATCAGGTTCAAAATTTAACTTCGAATTTTTGGCACGACATTGTACTGTGCGATACCCAGGTTCATTACATTTATTACAGAATAAATGATTATTTAGCTTATTTCTATTTAAATTAGAATAACGATAAATATCTTTATGTTCTTTACAAACGTCTTTAAGAAATTTCAAGAGATCTTCAGGTTCTGTAAAACGAGCGGATGACGCTCCTGCACGTATTGTACGATCATCTATGCCGTGTATAATACAATCTACAGCCTTTTTCCCAAATATATCACACGCATTTAATAAATTATTTTTCTCATAGAAATAATCATCTAAGCTATCTCCTATCCTCATTCGTTTTTCAAGCATTTCTGTTAAAACGACTCCGAAGTTAGTTTCGGATGGAAAAGCTTTTCGAAGTAATATTTGCCACTCTGACCAGGTATGTAAAACAGTATTTTGACTATTATACCATTTTTTAGCATTACCAGACAACTTCGGTAAAGCAAAATGTACAATATGAGATTCACTCCATCCATATATTTTTGCACACTCATTTACCTTTGAGAGCCATAAATCGATACGATGATTCTTTACAGCTGGATCAAATTCCGGTAATAAATTATTATTATGTAAACTAGGCCTTATTAATGTTTGAACAAATTTAGCTAAATCACCAAAGTTAAGTATTGCTCTCGATGAATTTAAATCTGACTCACCTAATGTATTAAATGGCATGTGCTTTGGCACGGTCGATGATCTCGGAGAAAAAATTGTCTCAGTGTCATCATTGATCGCTTGTTCCCGAACTGGACGAAAATCTCCAGCCTGGAACTCACCTTCACCGTTCACACTATCTAGTCTGGTGGCAGAATACTCTCTTGAAGTCGCAATATCTCGTCCGGTCGCAGAATAAACCCTTGAAGGCGCAATGTCTCGTCCGGTCGCAGAACAAACTCTTGAAGGCGCAATGTCTCGTCCGGTCGCAGAACAACTCCTTCTTCTTGTAACGCCCTCGTGTCCCATCGCATAACTGTTTTCAGTTAAATTCATGTAATCTTGTCTAGTCGCCGAGTTTTTTGCTGTATTTCTTTGTATGGGACTTGGTGTTATAGTTCTATTTCCTCTAATGTGCATATTAATATTTTTTGTAGTATGGTGTCTCTTCTTAGCGTTATCTTTATTTTTTCTTGAGTTTTCTCTTTTGTTATGAGAAGTATCATCGTCTTCAACAGATTGTCTTTTTCGCTTATCAAAATCATCGCGTATTCCTGAGCGTGGTCGTTTATAACGAGGCATTTTTGAAACGAAATTTATCCCGCTTCTGATATTAAATACGCCAGTAGAAAGTATAATATTTTTTTTATTTCAGGTTTTATTTTTATATTATTGCCCCGAAGTTTACAAATCAAATCTTTTACAATAATTATTTTAAAAATGTTCCATGCGCGATTTTCTCTTGTTTTTTTAATAATCCGTTTTCGCGGGAAAACATCTTGTATTATTTTATACAGCCATACCAGTTTTAAAATCGATTACACTTACGAAAACGGATACACTAAAAAAATATGAGTTTATTAAATATATAATTATAATATAAATGTATTAGCATAAAGAATTGTTTCTAACAAAAAGAATATACTATTTTTAAAAGATAACGCTGACATACAATTTGTCGTTTAAAAATATTTCAAATAAATTCTATTGTCACGATATAATTTAAAGGTTTTTAATAATAAACGTTCCATCCCTCCGAAAAGGCCCCAGGAGGACAAATGATGATAACCCTGGAGGTCACCGTAGAGAATCGTCGGCAGGGGTTGATGATTCGTGTAATCGTAACGATTTTTTTCGAAGGACCACACCACAGCAAATTTACAGTCATTTCACGGGCGGTGGTCACACACACCTGTATCCAGAATAGTTTTTATGGAAATGAGAAGGAAATCTGTAGATTTTGTTATAACATTCTGTTGTTGTTTGTTCACTTAATATATACATGTACTTAATGTGTTTTAATTTTATCATCTTTACTCGGACGTAAAACGTTTTCTTTTTGTATATTTTTAACATTTGTTACTGAAAAAATATGAGGCTGTATACATTTTCATATTCCAATTAGATGCTATAATTTATTCACCGTCTTTGTATAAGAGATAGATTTATTAGATAGAAGTACTCACACCATCTACTCTTGTAATTATTATTATCTAAATATATTTATGAAAATACATTTTATATTGGATAATAATCTACATCGATGATACACAAATCGTAAATGTGAAAGTCGTAATACGAAAAGGTGCGACAAAGTACGTATTTAACCGTCTCGCTATATACTACAAATCGCATATTATTTTAATATTTATAACCGGAATCGTAACTGAAACATATTAAAAATGCCTATTAATTGGTAATTCAAATATTGGTACTGGTGCTACAAACACACACCTTTACCAACTAATTTGAAACAAAAGTGACACGGAAGTACAATAGATAATTGTAGAAAATGACATGTAGTTACATAGTTGTATCGGTGAATGAACTATTGCGAATATAATGTGGAGGTGTCGCTCGTAAAGATTCCAAAACGGGCCCTCTCATAATGATGGCGCGCCCGGTGACATCACCCGGTGACGGCTGTGAACATGACACCAAATAAGCGCTAGTTTCGAACCTTCTCCGACTCAAAATGACATTTGAATAAGATAAATAAAAAAGACGTAATATAACAATTGAACTGTTAGTCGAACCGATGGCGCCCATGGAATGCCGCTCACTATATTTAGCAAACTCGCTTGCCCGTGTATCCAATTGTATAATATCATACGAGAAAACAGAAGTTAAGCGGTGCGTATAAATTAGCAGATAATCGTCCGACTTTACCTGTCGATGCCCACGCTCCCCTGTGCATGTATACAGATGTCAGATTTACGGTGGAATCTTTTACTATCGTATCAGAAGCACGTGCCTATCTTCCGCTTAACGCGAAGGTATAAATAAACAAACAAATTACTGTCTGCGGAAGCTTTCAAGAATACTCTTTTGGGTGCCATTTTCTAATCATTATTTACAAACGTGTATCCTGTATGTCGGTGCGGAAAGCTCGAGCGGTTCATGAAATCGTTTACAGGCCAGTAAAGAGATAAGACAAGGGCTACGCCAGACGCGTCCAGGACTAAATATTTACAGTGCGACTGCGAGGAAACATAAATAGTGTACGTCCGACAGCATTCGTTAGTGCTGTTAATTGGATTCGTCATACTGCCTCGAGCGTTTGTTCGCCGACACCGTGGAATCACCTTGGACAATCACAACAAGCCCAAAATAATGTTCAGAGTCCAATAAAACAATATAAAATTTATAATCCAACAAAGATCAAACAATCTTTATATGGCTGTTTACAGACAATATTATTATAAAAACATCGTTAAATTAAAAGTATCAGTCTGTATGTTTCCCACTGCTGGGCTTAGGTTTCCTCTCTTTTTGAAGAGAAGGCCAAGAGCGGGCTCGTAAAAACATCATACCTATTTATAATTACAAATTGAATAGTCATTCAATTGAATTTAAATGTGCAGAAATGTAATGAAATATAAATTTTAATAATAATCTTTCTTAAACTGTTCCCGCGGATTTTTGTAAGCCGAACATAGTGATATTCAAGTACTTAATTATATAAAAAACGAACATAAATTTAAGCATTGCAGGTCATTGTTTTGAAGTATGCGGGTATAAATGGTATAATTTCATGGCGGGTGAACAAAGCAATTAGTTAGCGCGACGTGAGAGTAGCGAGAGGTAGATACCATCGTACCATCGCCACAGCGCTGGGAGCTGGTCACACACCATGTGCTATTGTCGTTCCCACGAATTAATGTGCGCTTTTACATTAGAGGCTAATTTCGTAGTCTAGATTTGTTTAAATGTAAATGGATTCAATTTTATAATTTAAGAGGTTAATGACATAGCATACGATATTTTGAAACTATAATAAATAGTCACACTTTAATTGAATGATAAATAAAATATTTATAAATGAATTATACGAAATATTATAACGCCTTATATTTGGTTGCGATATTGATTATAAAGAGTTTAATATCCAACCCGGTGTTTAAAATGTTTATGTTATTAATACTATCAGAATATAAAAAAAATATTTAGATTATGTAGGGCACATGTTTTTTGTAATTAGTGCGATGGATTTTTCCAAGGATAGCTTACAAAGAGGCTGCGCAGACGCACGTATTTATTAAGCGTATTAGCAGTGATGCATCACCGCACCTTTCTCACGCCCACGTCACAAGCCTTTCTTCATCCTCACTATACCGTATTGTTCCTACTCAAATACCTAGCTCTTAATCACGCTATTGACTGTAATTCGCAGCCCCAATTCCTAAAAACCTACGTATAATTATTAAATTAAAACGTTCAAATCGTGTGCATAAATGGCTCGGGTGAACTGTAAATCTATCGATATAATACTTGAACTGAATCACATCTTGAATGTTTTTAGCGCAAACGGAACTAAACTTATCCTCCCTCGCGCCACACAAGATGTTCCTTGTTCCTAATCCGCCATTACTGGGAAAGCGTCATAAATATACCATAAGCCGTAGTCCGACCGGACACAGTGTTCAATTGTTCCTTAGCACTAATGCGATGTTTACCTTACATTAGTCGCTACAGAAATAGACGTCTTTGTTCCATATTCGCAAACTGAATAATGACATTTTGAAAAGAATTTATGATAACGCAGTGGTGGCCCGTCGGCATTTTAATCCGAGGCGACCATTCACGTATTGTCAGTTCTGTAAAGTAGGTTCATTGCAATTATTGTGGGGTATTATACTTTGTCACTACTTCCGAAGCTTATACTTTATTATATTATAGAACGTGTATGAATGAACGCGGTAATCTCAGGAACTAGCAATTCGGTTTGAAAAAAATATTTTTGCATTTTAAATTATGTATTCGCGCTACAACCTTTAGAGGCGGAGCAATGCCATAAACGTCAATCTGTTAAATATATTGGTATTTTGGGAATTAAATTATGTGTATGAAACTGGTATTGTATTATCCAAGGGGCCTCAGTGCTTAAACCTGGGTAAGTGCCGTGTCCGTATGCTTGAGCGTGGATGTGGATGGATATAGAGGTAGAGGACGGCCAAGGAAACGATGGATGGACTGTATGAAAGACGATATGGTTAGAAAGAATGTGACTTGTGAGATGACGTTTAACAGAGAAGTATGGAAGGAGAAGACATGCTGCGCCGACCCCAAATAAAATTGGGATAAAGGCAGGACTTACTTAATTTATTCTTATAAATAATTTCATAGTGCTCAACTTAAAAAAAAACATGAAACTAGCATTTTCACATTGGATTCGCATTGTGGAATAAATTTATAATATATACTCAGGAGAGTACGGCCGTGAAAAACTCACAGACTGTTACTCTAATAACGGTAGTAGTATAAAAAAGTCAGTGAATAAAGTACTGTTTGTACGTACTATTACTACGAGAGTAAATAATAATTAACAACATCATTAAGCGTGGCGATATTTTGGTAGCTTTAAAAGTCATACGTTAATTAGATCGTTAGCCGATAAAGTGAGATCACGCTTGCACGTCTGCATGTGGGTAGACAATAGACGAGGGTGGGCGGAGCGGCGTCCAAAACGCGAGCCTACGCGGTCACCGCCACCGCCCTGACCCGCGGCATCGCACCGTCAAACGTGACTATTAAATATTATAACTTTTAGATTATTATAAATAAATAAATATGAGACAACATCACATACATTACTCTGATCCCAATGTAAGTAGCTGAAGCACTTGTGTTATGGAAATCAGAAATAGCGACGGTACCACAATCACCCAGACCCAAGACAACATAGAAAACTAATGGTAATCTACATCGACTCGGCCGGGAATCGAACCCGGGACCTCAGAGTGGCGTAACCATGAAAACCGGTGTACACACCACTTGACCACGGAGGTCGTGTGTCGTATCTAGATATCGCAGCAGCAACACACATTGCCAAACTCGATCAAAAATATCGTAAGCCATAAGATAATTTTGTATCTATAAAATATTTAAAATAGTATGATTGAACTCACAATAAGTAGAATAATAATGAAATGTATCAAAGCATTATTGTCCGAAATATAGGAGTTGCTAATCAAAGATAATAATTCACTGACCCTAGTGTCCAAACGTAACATTTATATGGATACCGTCGCGTTATTACTAATATCACACAGTGGCGCGCGTTCGCTTAGAAGCGGTGGCTGCACCCCCGGGGACTTTGTCGGCGAACTCCCGCTGTTCGCGTCTCCCACTTACGTGAAAAATTACACAAATAAACACCATGTAGACGTTCATAACAAACTTATGAAGACAAAAAATATATACTTTATTTCCTTGGGTATAAAATAGCATTTTAAATGTACGCCATCGTGGTCTTTAAGCCATTTAAACTTTAATGTTGTTTATTTGTCACTCGCACAACAAACAGACTGGGTTCTCCAGTGCACGTCTCAATAAAGAGTTTGGGAGTGTGTCGAGCGGTCCCGGTGGCCTACAGTGATATATCACCAAGGACGTTAATAAATAAAGGACAACCGCTAGTTAAGGACGTCTATTTAATAAAGCCGTTTTTGTATAAAATATCATACCCTAATTTAGTTATTTATGATATACGTCTTGTTAATAAAAGTAAACATAAATAAAATGTATGGAATAAAACCTTTAACTTATACTGTAATTTATAATATAAAACTTTCGTATTATAAACCAATGATATTATACATGTAAAAAGAAGATTATAAATGAAAGGCGTTTTAATCAGACATTCTTTCCCATAAATAATCTCATCTGTGTGTAAACAATTGTCAAGCTCGGATGGATAGGGATGTACTAAATCGGGATATAGTCGAAATTCCGATGAAGTCATCAACAATAGGAAATCAATTCGTCATCGATCAATCGTTGTGATCTACCGTCGTGACAGGTGCGCGGTATCGCATCGCTACGCTCTGGATCGATGGCGATTCGATCGATTATTTATTTGATATTATTAAGGCCTCTATCGTTGCAAGAACTTTGGTCACGTTTATTACCAAAAAATCGATTCTAAAATCGTGCGGAATATTCTGGATGGATTCTTAGAGTATATTTAAAAAGTAGATTTCTAGGCTTTTGTTTTATAAGACTTGTTGTAGATTTATTGGTTATAATCTCCTAGTTTGTATTATAATTATCAATGGATGAATTATAATACAAACTAGGACAACACGGCTACTGTAGAGCGGTAGATTATATACTAAATTTTCCGTAAATAACATATCATTTATGTATTCTAATTCTAATAAGGATATACCTTATTTATTTTCTATTTATAAACTACTAATCTAATGCCTGGCATTCGTCGCAATACCTCTCAAATGTTTATGTATAAAATTATATCTTACGAATTAGGTATAGTACACGCTCGTCACCTATGTGTTTATGATACATTGTCAGAAGCGAGCGAGAGCGCAGGTACACACTCAATTTTAATCGCAATCGGATTCATCGGTGTCAATCAAAGCAACGATAATTTTTACCCTAATTCAAACAAAGGAGGGTGATTGTCAATTTCGATTATATCGTATTTATTCTACGGTTTGTTACACTAGAACTAAGGCAAAATTGGTTTAGTTTTTTGATCGATACTGGTTATTTGATAATTATGATTGTTAATTTTAAGCGTAAGTTTGATCGCCTCCCGATAACTTAGCACAATTAACGAAAGTTTCAAAATATCAGAAAAAGCACAGATATCTATATAAATTATTAAAAATAGACCAATTGTTTTTTTATACAAAGTTTTTATGTGTGCTTGAATATACCGCAATATTCAAATGTGAAATGTCAGACTGATAGACATCTTACAAAACTGAATGAAGATGGTTATGAGGATGAAACACTTAGATTTTAACCGTAAGTCTTGTATTAAAATACAGGCCACTGAGTTTTTTAAGTTCTGATTTTATTTAAGTTTTTTTTAATTAAAAAAAAAAAAACTTAAAAACTCTTGTGCTCAGTGATGTAGAGAGATATCGTAAGGAAACCTGGTACCTATAAATCGGAAGAAATTCTGACACAAGTATATCCGCTTACAAGCAGCATTTTGGTGGAATTACTTATTTACAGACTATTGCTGTATATATATATTGCTGTATGTATATATATTCTATGTTTTGGATACATACCATATTGTAAGTTATTATACACCACTTAAACTTAAACGTTTTACAGGTTCTTATTTTTTAAATACATACAGTATGTAACTCAATTTTGGTAATAGTTAAGTAATTATTGTCCAAGCACTTATAATTAGACATTGTTTTCATTAGATCATATGCCAAGATTGGTCCTGTCACTCTTATAGACTCAAAACCATAAAACATTTCTATAAAAAATAAAGTAGTATTATTAATTATTATAAATAGTATGTCATGTATTACAGAACTCTTTAATTAAGGAAAACATGTGTCTGAATTGTATTTATACGTCTGTTGTAACTTTAAACATATAACTGTGTATGTTGTTGGTGTACAATTGCAAAAATACACACACACACACACACACACACACACACACACACACACACACAGCCTCTGTAGATGCACAAATCGAAGACGTTTAACCCACTGCACATAGCTATTAAGCTTAGGAAGCATGTACTTCTATTCCTGTCTTGTCCCGGCGTAGGTGTTCCCGGAACGCAGCGGAAGTGCCAGTCCCAAGCCGCCTCCTTATTAATGGCCTGTTTAGACGAGCTCCTTTGTTACTCGCTCACGTCGGCGTCGCAACACTTGGAGTGCTGTGCTAGAAAAATTTAGTCCACTTTTCTTGTCACTGATAGGATATCATAAATTAATATCTATTTATGTAATTAAAAGGGACCAAATAGTTGTTCTTCATAAATAGTCATAACTTACATGAAATAGTCTAAACTACTTTTAGGGATTTAAAACAACTGGGACTTCAAAATAATAATAGACTATTTTTGGTATATTCAGTTGATAGATTATCCCCTACTAAATATCTTTGGGTTAATCATTAGTTAATGACCTCGCTTATATATCACAGTAGAAACGTTTTTGAAACTTTTGATGTTAACTTTAACGTGACAGCGTCGGACGTAGTCATGGGTTCGATTTCCGCCGACAATCTATTTTCAATATCAAAGCAGTCGCATGTTACGAAAACACACAAAGTGCGTACTTAATATCTTTTGGTATGATTATACGAATTTAGAATTAGGATATAGTTTTACATTAGTTGATTCATTGAAAAACTAAACTACATATAAACAAAACTAACTTTCATTGTTAAATCTAACCTAACCTTTTGTATAGATATTTTAAACACAATATCTGTACCGTATCGGCAGCGAACTGTAAAATGATATTAAAATCAAAAAATAATTCAAGCATGAATCATTGTGCACTAGAGTCGGGTCCGGTGACATTCGCAAGGTCGACTTATGGCCGGCTCGCGTGCACTATGTAATCTATTTTAGCTACAAAAAATCCGTTACGACGTTATCTGTATAATTTGTCATTATAAATCTAAACAGGTACATAATTGTTATATAGAAATGTTTATTATTTGCATACAATCCCGATATTCGTAATATTTCTTCCCCTTTAAACGACTTGATCTAATTTTTTTTAGTACAATTGTGTTGAAATAATATTTTTTGTACTTACTTTTATTTTATTGGGCACCACAAAGAGAAAAATTATATAGCATACAATTTTGATGACTACTCTAAATAAGGAAAATCTTAGGTGGATATATGTATGTACATAAGTACACGTGGCAGTATGTCATTGGAATTAGATGTATGCAGGTTTTCTCACGATGTTTTCCTTCAATGCCGATACAGATGAATTATAATCACAAATTAAGCACATCGAAATTTTGTGATGCTTTTTTGGGTTTGAACCCGTAATTTTCGGTTATATGCACGCGCTCTAACTGCAGGGCCGTCTAAGCTTAAATAATGGCATAAGTATTTCAGAAGTTAAAATTACAACACTTAGTACGACATATCTATTCTTTTACTGTTAGGGTTATTTAAGTCAAGTGTAAAAAATACTACCAAATACAAGTAACATATTTTTTCTTAAAACTTAACTATTATTATTTTTTAACATAACGTCCATATAATAAACAAAATGTAAATTTCATTTATTTCCATGCATTGCTTACCGCAATGGACTAGAGTAGATGATTGCTCAATTACCAGGACCTCCTTAGTAGAAGTCATGACATCTGATCTTCGGTTATATTTTCGACTTAATGGTTAGTAGATATAAGTACTAATTTCTGTCCTTTGTGTCATTATTCGCGTCGGCTTTATACAAAAGGTGGCTTCGACTCTGCGCCTTGTCATTAGGGTACAATCAAACATTATGTTTAGGGATCGCCGACAGCTTAACCGGAGTTTTTCATTCATTTCATAATTTGTTATTTCGGATTACCTATAGGAGCGTGCCGCAGAGACAAAGTAAACATTAGCGCTGTTGGCGCTGTAGCCGCCGGCAACGGGCGGAATCGGCACACTGTTTATTATACCTTGTATCCCTGTAACGATGACGGATGATGCTCCTTCTATTTTTTACACTTTGTTGGCACTCTGAGCTCGTTGTTTGTTTATCACAATTAAGAAATGCAAATGAACATTTCATTATTTATTCAAATAATAATTCAAAGTACACCTTGCGTTGATTTAAGGAATGAGCATTGTGACATAACTAATGTATATCCATAAACATGTGTAAATACTGCGATAACATCAATAAAAACTACCGTATCTTTTTTCCCCTAAGTAATTAAATTCTACGTATAGGAAGTGAAGTGTGGAGTCTCTTTATTATATAAAAATATATAACGATTAAGAAATTTATAACTAGAGAAACGAAATAAACTGGACCATTTTTTTCCAGCGCAAGATTTTTCAATTATGTATCATCGATAACTTATGAACTAAAACATATTTTTTCAACTATTTTTTCCATTACCATAGCGTCACCTTGTATTGTGTATAGGTATAGGTAGTTGTACTGGCTCACTCATTCTTCAAAAAGGAAGCCAATAATGTTAATTATAGCTGCGTGATGAGTGGTACCATCTGCCTAACTAGACGCGCTTGCACTAAGCTTTACCACCAAGTTTTATTTCTTATTCAAATGTTTATCTAAAGGATGGCATAAAAAGCTAAATCGACGAGATAGATAGATAAGTAGATAAGTATAGAATGGTTTACTGCGAGTTTACCGTAAATTACCGTAAATGCTAATACGAATTGTTAGTTCCGCCACATACCACCGCGCGACCGCTCTGTTTCGCAGTTACGCTCGGTGACGCTTGTAAATCATGTCACTATTATACTATCGCCGGCCTCTACTTCATTATATACAGCACCGACTCTTGTTAACTATTTTCTTTAATGTTTAATTTCGTAATCTTGATATAAATACATACCAACCTATAAATTGTATTATAGCTAAAATGTATAAATGGAATTTAAAGTTTACACACAATTTATTTGTAGATCAAAGTAAATACTAGACGTCAATAAGGGGATACGTGTTAGGCATCAATTGGCCGAAAAATGCAGCTGATGGGTTCTGACAGTTATTGCTTCCCAAATTGCGAATTTGTAAACATAACAAAATCACAAGAATAGCGTTACACAAAGGTGGACCCGGATCTAGGCCCTCTACCTGCGGCTTCCGAATCCGCGAGCAAAAAACATCAAATTGATTCAATGGGACGAAGCAAAAAGCTTACTTTTACGTCCCTTATACTTAACGACGTCGATCCGAAAAATAAGGTTATATTGCTTGGAAAAAAACAGGATTATTGGTTTTAGAGACCAGCTTTGCAATTGAAAGAAAAATTAAATAGCGTATTGAACTTGTATTCGTAACAATGGAAGATCTAGTTCTCATTGTTAACCGATGCATTATGATTGACTATCAACCTGATTATAATCGTATCCCGGAATATAGGTCAGTGTTAGATCGCTCGTAGGAGTCGGAAATTGAAGACAGGATGAAGGTAATAAGTGCTCGTAAAATGATCGCATGGCTCGCCTACGCTTCTCTCTTAAATACGCTAATTTTGCAATTCGAAATCTTTGTTCTAGGTTTAAATTTTAAGGAAAAACATTAATAATTCATATTGAGGTTTTGAAGTACAATTACTGTGTTTTTACAAAATTTTATGTTTATATGAAAGGTTGTATTGATGAAGTATTTCTACAAAATTTGTTACGTTCATAGATAGACTTACGGTGTTGTAAAAAGAAATAAATCAAGTATATAACTAGAATGCTTTTAAAAAGCGATGGAGGTATTACGTTCATTAATACTGCAAATGGCGCTATAAAAAGAAAGCTGTGGTACATGCCGGCGCGTGCGGCAATGAGGAAATGCTTCGAATGTCCAGTGAATGACTTATGTTTGTGATGTCCTGTAGACTTATTACTATGCCGTATACATTGCTTAATTCCAAGACGACGGTGTAACGTTAAAAGTCTTCAACTAATGGTATATCACTAATTTATTCCTTTCTAAATACATGGTGATTATATTTGATATAAATAAGAAATATTTAAAGTGGATACTAATGAAACAACAAATTACCGATATAAAATTGCAATAACATCAAGTACTTATATTTGAAATACTTGATGTCGGGCGCCAGTGTTTATTGAATAATGAGTGTAATGAGCAATCCCGCGGTGTCCCGACTGCTCCTGACTCAATCGATTGCGTGATTGAATGATTGCCCGTAGTCATAGCTACGCGCCTTGCCGCATAATGCGAGCTTCCGTTTAATGTTTTAGTAAACAACATATAACTTCTTATACATTTAATTACAACAAAATATCTATTACATATGTTTGGTTATTCTTTTTCGTCAAATATAAGTTATTCCAACAAATGCATGATATTTACATGCTCAAATAAGTGAGTAAATACTTATTGTTATATTCATCTTAAACATATTATATTTGATAATCTAATATATTTAAAAAAAAAATTAATAGTTATATAATATTTATTATAATTTTTCACTTGTCCGTACCTGTATGCACTCGATGTCAGGCGCCAGCGTTTATTGGATAATGGCTATAATGGGTAATCTCGTAGCGTCTTCACAACTGACTCAATCAATTGCGTGATTGAATGATTGCTCGTAGTCGTAGCTACGCACGTCGCTGACATATTACAAACTTCCTCCTTACTTCCAGTAAACCATATAAAGGGAATATGATAATTGAATACATCATTAGGAATAGCTCTTGCTATTATGTAAATTATAATCAACTAGGTAGTACGAATGTATATAGTCCTATTACGTGTTCGGTATCATCCGATTTCTATTGCTATACTCGACGAGGAAAATAAGACAGAGTCGTTGGAAGTACAGGCACAAAGGACATAATGTAAGGAATGGTTAATATTTCTTACAGCGTTAATGTCTATGGGCGGTGATAAACACTATCCACCGGGTCTCATTTGTCCGTCCGCCTACCGACGCCATTAAAAATGTGAAACTTACAAAGGTTTTTCGAAATTCATCTCCTAAGGGGTCAAATATGTGTGAAAGTTTGTGTGGAAATTCGTCACATATAAAATGTTAGATTCGGTATTTAGACTTCTGTTAATGAGTTAAATATAAACCTTGCTAAATTCTTCACCTAAAAGGGTGAAACTAAGTATAATAAAATAAGTCTGTGTGGTCATTTTAGAGAGTTAAAAATACATGTTTTTTTTTAATTATGTAAAGAATTCCGGCATTTTTGGCAGCGTAGTTTAACAAAAAGCATAAGTATTACCGATGGTATATCCAGGCGGTTATACGGCTAGTATGTTAACAAATTGGTATGAAAGAAATTCGTTTGTTTTAAAACTAAATTAAAGCATTCTGATACATGAATGTAGTTAAAAAATATATTCGCATTCTGAAATGCTACGACTGTGACTAATCAATTGATTAACTCACAGCGTGACTACTATGCACTCGGTAGCTAATATTGCCATTGCGTCCAAAAGGTTCCACGAATTAAAATGAAATTTGGCCAGGTATGTTATTTCGCGGAGTGAGATATAAAACACGTTTTTATTATTCGATGCAGTCGTAAAACCAAGGGTTTTTTTACAAACTGCAAATAGAGCGAATTTATTTTAGTAATACACTATTACTAGTGTCTTAACTGTTCAAAGTTTTTAAGCTTTCGCGCATAGGATAATTTAAATTATAATCACTTTTTAAAAGGGATTTTCCTATTTCAACATGACGTTTATTCCTTTAACACATAGGTCTTTTGTTATTTGTAATCAATCGCGATTCACTATTGAATGCTTTATTTTTTAAATCATTGCTATTGGTTGGCCAGGCTTGAGAAAATAAAGTAATAATATTATTGTATCTAAGAATATTATTAACACTATCAAAGATTCTAGATAAAAAGAGTTCTTTGTTTTTATTCCGATTATTATTCATATTATTATCTATGAATCATAAAATTTTATTCATCGTTTTAATAATAAAAACGAGTTAATGGCCATTTTTGCTATAAAGAAATTAAATGAAACCAGGATAGTTGCGAAATAAACAGAAATTAATTATGTAAATTTTGTATCAAACAGCGCTTGGTGTAAAATAAATTCTAAAAGCGGCTTAAACATCTAGAAAGGGCCTGGGGTCGTGAACTGACATTTGCCTGACCTTAGATTATTACGTTCTAGGCTAGCTGACAACATCGCCACCACGGACCTACAATTAATATTGATATTTTTACTTTGGTGAATAATATAGCCGGTTTATTTATAACTAAATACCGTTAACATAAAGGCCTGGCCAAACTAAAGCAACAGCCCTGCGGGACGAAAGACGCGATACGCCCGCGTCGCGTCGGAAGTGATTATAGCTGGCGAACACTTGTATGAACCGCAGTGAATTTCACTCGAGACGATCTGAAATGCATGTTTAAACCAAATAAATTTAAGAATATAAATTCGTTTACATTATGATGGTTAAAATAAGTAAAAATATACGAGGATAAAAATTGCATCAGTTACTCGGTAAGGTGAATTTCTTTAAAAACAATAAATATTTATATTGACCATACGTTCAATCCGCATTTAAACCGTAAATAAATATAGGTATCAGACATAGTGATATAATTGATAAGGTTCCACAATTTGTTAAGAAAGCTGAGAACGTCGTATGATATGAAAAACTGTTAAGTAGTTCCATTATCGTTGTTCCTTGCTGTTCGTAATGTAATAAAGATTTAATGTGTGCTAATATTTGAATTATTTAGCGAAACAATAAAATAAAATCATTACATAATGAGGAAATATGATCAAAGGCGTCGTGCTCAGTGTTACGGAACGTCGTCCAGTCGTTTAAAAGACGGTTCCTCTTTATGTTTATCAAGTCAAATTAATTGCAAAATAATTCCAAGAAACAGTGACAGAGATTCCCATCGAATTATACTAGGTGAGACTTTTTTTCCGCGTTTTTTTTCTGCAAAATTTCCGTCCGCTACGCTCACTGAGCCACATGGACTCGACCTATTAATTGCTTAGTTAATTAATACATTACTTTGATTATTAATCTAAGAATCATGCGTATTATTTGTAAAACTGTAATCGAAGTAAAATGACATCAATAGCTCCATATTGTTTTAATTAGATTTTGAACAAAAAATATTTACCTATATAGGTACGTAATTGTAATTTATTAATTTTGCGTAAGATTTTACCAAAACGACTTCGAATAATAATCTTGGTTTGTGCGAAACAATATATCACATTCATATTTACAAATTTGCATTACATAATTAATTGCAATACATAATTAATAACATGAATTCACCGATTTATTGCCATTAATAATGTAAATTACAATACATACAAGTAAATTCTATGATTTTAAATAAATTTTATGCAGACGAAAAATTACCATTTCTTCATACGTGCAAGTAACTTAATGTAATTCGTATTTAACTAAATCAATCTTACGTAAGTGAAAGCGCACATGGATCTGTAAATTTCTAAAATATAAAACAAGCTCACCCAATATTCCAAACTTAATTCCCATAACAACAAATACGTCGAAAACACCCTTATGTTGTTTCTCAGTTTCCCATATAGTTTAGAAAAATAGTATTTGTTGGGAGCGGCAAACTGTCAGCGCAAACAACTCTTGGTCAAATCTTTTAAGTAGGCAGCATGTCAATATTTTTGTTAATAATTTACTGTGCGCTTATTCCCACGATCCGTAATGGAGAAGGCTCGGTTACAGATCACACCCCGGCTAGAACTCACTTTGTTTGAACAGTGGTAGTTCAAAGTTCAGCGTGGAAAGCATTCTGGCGCTTGTTAACCACGACTTAGAGTTAGAGGTCTCTTTCCGTTCCGATGAAAACGCTTTCGCTGGATTAATATTTGACTAGATTTCCGATACTTATCTTCCGATAAATAATATAGAGAGAGCATTACTTTTGAATCTGGTAAATATTGTTTACTTGAACCATGCATGGTACGTGTGAAATTATTTTAAGATATATAATATATATTTTTTAATGAAAATATCAAAAAAGTTTATTGTTAAAAATAATAAATATAATGCGTAATAAAAAAATCTTCTATTCATGCACAATAGAAGACGAAAACAAAAGACAATTAAAAGTTAATGCAAAAACACAATACAATGTATTCTTGAATCGCGAAGAACAAAACAGTAATTCAATTATTGCAATCGCAACACAACATTGCAAAACTTTTTATTAGAGTGGTATTTGTAGGCGAAACATCGCGATACTATCAAATCTTATACAAACTATAAGATTCAAAATGTCAAAGAAACAACACAAAACAAAGCATTAACTAAGTATGCCTGCATGTTACTAAAACATATTGTATGTGATTGAAGTTAACTTCAAATCCAAGAAACTTTCCTTTCGTTGCGTAAAAAACAAAAGATAAAATTGAAACCAATAAAGGATCGCTTATATCTGTAGTTCATCAGAAGTGTGGCGCGGGTGCGAAGTAGCCGGCGCCGGCAGGGTCGCGAGGTGCAAATTGCAAACACCCACCAAAGTCTTCGGTCGAGATTCCCACGCTAAAGTAACGTAACAATACCTACGCCGCGCGCTCGGAATTTCTACTTAGTTTCTACACAATTATGAGAGATAATTATTATAAAGATATCAAGATTTTCTCGAGTGTTAACTGTCTTTGAGACCGATATAAGAGTTACGATTGCGTCCATTAATGCAGATAAGGTTTCTCTGTCGGAAAAGATTTCTGTTTTAAAATGCTCTTGCTCCATATTTGTAAAGACGTGAGTACGTCGGAGTGTGCACTTAAGCGAAAAGGCTCTATCTGTTATTCTTGTGAAACAAGACGCTTTGAAATGATACATCCTACGTCTGTTGAGTTTTTAATTTGTTTTCATTTTTTCAATGAAAGGCTTGTAAAAAGGTACAATATAATCGTGATTATTTTATAATTTTTATATGCATATCCATTACAAATTAATTATTACTATAATTAGTTTCATTTTATAAATAGCTTGAAAATATTTATACATTTCTACGCATATCATATTAATTTCATATATGTAGATCGATCTTTGTGGAAAGATCATCTGAATATGATTGCCTAATTTACCTGGCTATGCCATTTCAGCCGATAGCCTTTTAAATATGTGTAACAAGGCCATCATACAAAACACTTCGTTTCAGATTTTCTCCCACAGATAAATTCCAAGAATTGATAACGCGATATGGCGTTAAACAAGCTTCAAATAGTATATTTGCCGTGGTATATTTTTCTATGAAATAAGTATTTGAAATATATAGATATACTAATTTATTTATGTAGAAAATAATAAATATTATTATATAACAGAGTGACTTTTAGTCTATTATGGTTATTTATTATATGTATATAGTAAAAGCTCAACTGTCCAGAATTGATCCTTCATGTCTACTTGGGTCGAGCTATTGAGGCTTATACGTGTTACGTAACATCTAAAAAGGTAAACAAAGTGTAAAATCATGTTAAGTGGTCATTGATAAAACGTTAAGCATAATTTGATACAAGGTAAAACTTGTTCGAACAACGTAAGTGCAAAAAGTGGAGCGTCGAGCTCTACTTATTACGTTCACGCTACTGTTTACAAGTTTCAATTTCGAAAAAACTATTTTTAACATCTCGATGCTCGACTACATATTACGTCAAACAGACTGATTGGTCATTACTTTGAAATAAGTAATGAAACTACCATATCACGTATCGGGTTATCAAAGTTGTATTATTTGTTAATTATTATGTATTACTAGATGTGCCCGCGACTTGGTGTCTTATTGGATTCAACAAAAAAATATATTTTGTAGCCTAAGTTACTCGTTATTACATCGGCTACCTGCCAGTGAAAGTCTCGTTAAAATCAGTCATGCCGTTCCAGAGATTAGATGGAACAAACAGACAGACAAAAACAGTGAAAAAGTATTCTTGTATACGTATACATATTCTTTTAAAAAAACGCGGTTATTATAATATTGCAAACAAACACTCCAATTTTATTATATGTACAGAATATGCCTACAGACAATAATGAATAGCAAGCAAAATAAAAAATAACTTTTTCCTGTGTATACCCTGAAGAGCTTTGGGCAATTATAGCAGTGTCAATCATCGCTCTATTCGTGAGTCACACTTAACCCATTGATTTCCGCAGCGGATATCCCATGCATCCATCCATCCATGCACTTTAAATGTTATGAATGAGACACAAAGGGCGACACCAAAACGTTACCGCCGACTGCGCGTGCGCAGCGTACATAAGCCATAACAAATTGTTTCAAATGCGCACTCGGTTATATTAACATCGAAAATACGGCGTGCTTTAATATTAAAGCAATGATCTTATTAAAATAACGGTCATTGCCTTTGAGCGAAGACAATAGGAATTTGATTCAATTAATTTTTTCCGAACGTGTAATAAGCAAGGAGGAATAACTTCATTAGAGTCAAAATGCTTTAGAAACTTATATTGTTTAATTAATGTTTTTACAAGTTTTTTAATTTTATTAAATTTTATTTGTCTAGCCTTAGGAAAATTTTCCAATTAATGGTTTTGCAAAATAACATTAATCGCACCTACTTCCGATGTACATCACTAGATATTACGTCACTTAAGCTTAAAATTTCACTGCCTCATTCCCTTTTAATACAAAGTATTTATAGTTGGCAGTGGAATAGTCGAGTGGCTGGCCGCTGGTAGGTACTGATTTAAGAGATCCACGAACCCCTACCATTAATAATAACTATGAAAAAAAAAATTAATAATATTTCAATGAGTTTACTATATATGTTAGGTGACAATTCTTGTCCGATGCATTCCAATGCATCGGAATGGGTCGTGAGTTTCTGAGGAGGTTAAAATTAAAGAATGACGCATATAGAATGAACGAAGAAACTTCGAAAACTTTTGTAGGTGGAGTTTGCAAAGATTTACTTTTAGTCATCCTGTTTGTAGCATTTCAATTTTACCTGGCAGTGCATATACATATGTACGAGTACAGTTGGTGTCTGATATTCTAGTAAGCGTTGGACGGAAGGTCTCTCAGAAAACGGACCGGACATAAACGAAGTCAATACTCGTAATTATCGTATCCGTAGACCTTATGACCACAATCAATGCGTCGACCGCAAGACGCCTGGCCTTACAATTACACAGAAAAGAAGAAAACTATTTGCAAAAACAAACCATTGAACAGTTTTAACATTTATGTGGCAACCATACGAACATTATCTAATGGTATGGTTTGTATTCGGATGTTTGCAGAAATTACTCATCCGGGTGACCAGTACCTGTGTTACTACTTCAAGTATTAACATATTATTATTGTTTCACTGTATTCGGATAACATATCGAAGTTAAATTTACGATTTTAAATCACTCTTGCATATTTTAAGTATTCTTTTTTTATTGTACAAACTTATTATAGAAAATATTTTAATATTTCACGTTTAAATTAAACTATAATCTTTATTTTAATTGTATTTATAAGGAATTATCTCGAGATCATTGATGTTGGAAAACATCTTGAGGAAACCTATATGCGGCTGATGAGATGTTTCCACATGTACTCATATGTACCCAACCTTTATTGGACCAGCGTGGTAGAGTATGATCCAAAGTTTTTCATTGAAATTAAGAGGAGGATGGGCTAAAAGTTCTGCAGTAGGACATTTACCAACTTTTACTTTTTTAATGATACGTGCAAAAAAGTGTTTTTGTAAATTAGATTTCATGTTAATTTATTCTATGACGTCAGTACTGATGTAGTGAATTGAAAAAGCCAACCGGTCGTGAAGCGTACGTGGCAAGATTACAAGATTCGAATTCATTCATAGTTTGAGTCTATGATAAGAATTCACAAAATTCGTTCCATTTATTTTTGTAAACTGTTTCATTCAGTAATAACATGACTTTCGTACCGTTGTTTACATTTCACAAGCGTAGAATAGAACAATAGAGGCAGTAAACGAAACGTAACGGGCGTCCCCCGGCGTTTAGTGTTTACAATAGATACGGAACGTGAGAATGTTGTTTTAAAGCAACTTTATCCCGAAGGTGCGTTCCTACGTGCCCATTACAAAGCCGGCACACGACAGACGAACCTTGCGTTTATTGTGTAGGCCGTGTAATGTAAAGGTATCATAAACAATGTATATTGCCGCTCAGCCTGACGCCTAAGCTGCTAAACTTGCGTATAATCACGTTACAAGTTTTAGGCAAGGAAATGCAATTAAGAGTTAATTGTGTTGGTCGTGGGAAAAAAATATGGTATTTCGCCTCTTTTATTATACATCCTGTCGATTCAAAGGGGATTGAAATAGATTTTTTAAATACTATACTATTATTCTACGTTATGCAAATAACAATGCTTACTTAGTTAATTAAAATTATTAAATACCAGCGCCTATATATAGACATTGTAAATACGCGCCCCCAATTTTGGGATTACTATGATGTTAAGCTTGAATAATCAATATAAGTTTGCTGCTTGGCAGAAGAATTTGTGATGTGTGGACGACGATCCTAATACCAAGTGAGTCCTAAGTTACCACCAACTATAATGGTAACTTTAATTTATGCCTGTTTCGCATTTAATCGAAACAATAAGTATATGAATAATAAATAAATGGTGTAAATCATTACTTGGTAGCGTCAATGTTCGGCGGTGGTCTGACATCCGGCGGACATGCGCAAGCTTCCGTACGTCCATTGTCCTTTCCCCTCATTAACAACATTACCTCAGCAAGCCCTCCGTACCTCGGGGATGTGAGTGTGATGACTATGTAGAATAATAATGAAATAAAACGCGATAAAATCCATCACGATTTTCTACATGTTAAATTGCTGCGATTTTTTATTTTTTATTTCAGAATAAAATTTCATAAAAGATATATTAAAAAAATTGTGTATTTTTGATTTTAATTGATTTCTTGAATAATTCTACAGTGCTTAACAAATGTTATAAGTATGAACAATCATGCTTGCTGTAATTTAGTGTTTCTTTTAAACATGAAAAGGGAAGTTCGATAAATGCTAATTGGTGTTTAACAGCTTTTTAAACGCTCGTAAAAACAATTTAATTGACGACGGCACCGATTAAGCAAAACGATATCTGTCCAAATTAAATAAACGAGCAATTTCAAATAATTCGAACGTATGAAATCTTAACATTTAGATAATTTTCAAGTAAGTCTTTTTTTTCGAACATAATAATTTTCTTTGCTGAAAATATTACTTATAAATTTTAAAATACTAATTGAACCCCCTCACAATTCATCAATTAAAAATACCTATATAAACATATAAAAAACATATGCCAATGTGCTTTTTTAACGTTTAGATAAAATTAGAATAATTATGCATATCTAATTTATAGATAAAAAAATATAAATTATTAGAAAGCGTCAATGTGGAAGGTGTTTTGAGTGTTTTGTTTTAGGGTGAACTAACTAATTTGAGAAATTTACACAATATTATCATAAAAAATTGAGATCACTAATTTATGTGATCCCGTTTCCTCTATATTAAAATATCATTAGAGCCTAATTATATAAAAACCCTGATGTTAATAATTATTATTCGTGTCCCAAACTCTGATTATTAATTATAGAATAAAAATCGTATAACATCATTACTTTAACCTAAATACCACTTACCTCATTTTGATCTTCAATACAAAAGAACTTGAATAAATCTATTCATCTTTTAAATTTAAGCCGAAGTTTGAAAAATAAGATGTACTAAATTTAATAAAACAACCAAACAAACTTTCTTAAAAAATACCCATACCAATATTTACTAATTGTTCCCTATACAAAAAATTCATTTCATGTAAATCGATTTAGTTTAAGCTGGAGAGTAGAGTAATAAGTAGAGCTTTTCTATCGATGTCTACTGATATTTTCTTAAATAATGATATTTTTAATGTAATATTTTTATATATAACGGAGCAGGCACGTCCGAGCTCGTTTTTAAAAAAACATGACATCAGCATAGCTGGCATCAAATTCGTGGCTCCGCGCCGACATATATATGTTGTATACATATGGCAAAATTTTAATCAATAACTAGATTGAATAGTTTCGAGACCCCAAGGGCGGGGACGGTGCTAGCCCGGCGGCAGGTGCGCGGACGCACGTGCGGCGTACACCCAAATGTGTGGATTAACCAAATATCGGTTTCTATTTTAAAATTAAACCCTCCGAAATTGATGGCGGCTCGGAGTGATACACATGTTACACTAGTGCATAAGTATAATGTTTTACTTTGACTACACAGTTCGTTTATTAATAATTACGTGAAAATATTTCAAGAGCCTATGGTTAGAATATGACTCAACCGAAAGTGACTGATTGCAATTCTGAGTTTGCATGTGTTTATAAGTTAACTCTCGCTTAGCGGCGAATGAAAACAATACGAGAAACCCTTGATATAATAGAAAAAAATCTGCAACATTCAGAAATATTCTGAATTTAATTTTACTCCTAGCGTAGTAGGCAGCTATCATAGTATTAATTACAAACGCATAAACATATATGCATTGTATAAACTTACGCAACTATTTATATAATTAATTATAAGAAATCTCGTAAATCTTGTACCTATTTATTTTCGTTACCTTTCTCACCTGCTTCCGAAAAAGAATTATTTAACGCTTCGGTGGTAAAGCTGGAATTATAATGAAACTTGTTCTTTCTCCGGTCATTACTACGATGATGAGCACACAGGTATTCAAATAGGTCGCGTGCCGCTTTCAACCATTTTTAATTGTTTACACTGAACTACGTTCTTTATAAAAACTCGTTTTTGTATTAAAATATAAAAAATAGAAACAATATTAAATTAATAATATGAATAGTTTGCTACTATTTACGTTTATTTATTTTAATATAACTTTCAGGTGTTAGGTTAGGTTACTAAAACCCTGATAATTTAAAGTGTCAAATCTTATGACGATATGTTGGGTATTTAATGATATCAATTAATATGGAGAATAGTATGAGAGAAGTCTTTCAATTTAATTGTCTTACGAAACTACAAATGATATTATGTAACTACCTGGTGCCTATTGTATTTGTGCAATGCGTGTAGGAATATCTTGTAATTTCATACAAGTCGCATTATATGAACCGACAGCTTAGTATATCTAGTCATGGTAATAGTGACTTGTTGCTAAACAATGGTGGGCGACAATGCATAAGCAGTTACCGTGGAAGCCGACCCAAGTAGCGTGTTGTCACAATGTCACAATGTAGACTGACAAGCGCTTCTAATCGCCTCGTAGCTCACACGCATCTATATAACTGTCTCGATTAAAATGTAACAATAGAAATTATATTAAAAACAGAAATAAATTGAACACACCAAAGATTTTAATATTTAATTATGGAAATAGATGAAAGCTGAATGCTAAAGCTAAGTAATAAAGTTTTTCGAAATTCTCGAGTTTATTAATTCGATTGTTAAGTCACTCTAGTTTTATTTAGCACAAAGCGCAATAGGCACACGCTTTAATGAAAAACTATCAAAGACAAAGAAAAACGTACGCTTGTATACCAACTGTGCCTTTAATAATATTGCCAGAGGAAGTGAACGGGAACAATTGAAAAACAAGACGTCCGTTGAAATCGTTGACTTACAAGAACCTAATAAATACTCCCCTAACCGCGGCATTCGCGATGTCAATACACATTCGCCCTAAATGGAACCAAGTAAAAGAACACAATCAGCAGGAAGCGGAAGGCGCGTTTCGCGATCTCTCGATGAAATTCGGCCGACAGCTGCGCGTGCGCCGCCGCGTCAGCTGCTGCGCCATCTAATAGGTCATTTCCGTTTTGCATGCCTCAATGTTCGGATAAGTATCACGGTGTACTTAGAAGGTTTTAATAACTTGATAACGGTACATAAATTATTTCAGCTTTATAGCAATCAGTTCCAGACGAATCTAAGACTAAGTAAGTTAAACTGTGTAAAGAAATAAATTATCTCTTGGAACGTCGTCCAGCGTCGATCAAACTTATTATGTATGTATGAATCCTCTGTGACTTTGTTGTGATATTTGTTGGGCTCATATTTGCTAGAGTTGAAATAATTGAAATTATAATTTTTAGCAATAGGTAAATTACAAATGCATATGAAAAACGCTACTTTATATTTTTTCTTATGATTATCACAAGGTGTTAATTAAAGGAGATTTAAAAATTAATCTATGAACAACTGTTTATGTATTAGCTTGTGTGCTGTAGACTATGGCTGATTGGATTATGGTTAAGATACAGCCAATCATCTTTGTTCTTCAATGTCGACTGTTAAGGAAAACATCGTGAGGTAAAATGCAAGTATAGGTAAACTTATAGTCGATGTGGGAACATCAAACCGCACTGTAGAAGCTTGATGAAATAATCTTATTTTCGATAAGAGAGTATTTACTCTAATGGGTGTAGATTGAGAACAGTAAGAAGACCGTAATATATCAGAACAATTAGAATACACAATATTTTCAGTAGAAAAGAATAACATGTTCAGTTTTTTTTCTTATAGAGTCATATTTTTCATTTGAATTCCACATATGGAATGAGTACGCGCAGAGTGTTCACAATTAATAACAAGACGTACAAACATTTTTTATCATTCTTCGCGTTGCATCTGTCACAAACTAAATATAGACGAAATTAAAATAGTTATGCGATGAAAAAAGGTAGTGTTTATTTATTGCGAGGGAGGATTCAAAATCACACCTTGGATATAAAAAATGATGTCCCATAATAATTTTAGATACAGTTGATCGATCATTGAAACAGTAAATATTAACAAATGTTTTACATTACATGTGACATTTAAAAATCTTTTTTAATTGTGTCTTTATAAATAAAGTTCCTCAAATTTACTCTTGAACCGTTAGTTATTTGAGGAATAAAGAAAGGCAATCACTGATGTGTAAAATTTGTGGTAATAAGAAATAGCCGAGGAGGACAGCAAAATCCAACGTCACAGGATATATTACACAATCCTCAAATGTACAATAACGGTTGGCCTAGACGTCTACTAAGTTAACCACGATAGGTATTTTAAGTTAAAAGAATGTATGCGCTACCAACTCTCATATTTCGGTCTGTTGCTGTGAATTTCTTGATGCAAAGTACCAATCAACCATTTATGAGCAAGAATTGGTTTTTTTAGGATCAGGGGATCTAAATGACCATAAGCTAGCCAACAGATGAAGAAAGCTACCAAAAGCTGCAATATCAATATAATTTACATATTTTATTTGTATTTGAATGCCTTCGGTGATGACAATTCAAAAGTGCTTGTAAAAGCCTACTCTTAAATAAAATTGAATAATAACTGAAATAACATTTCCTAAATTAAATTTCTTTTAGTTGATTTTCCCTTATTTAATTATTTTTAAGTAATATAAAATTACATAAAAGTCCCGTTCGTGGTATTTTCGAATGTTTTCATTAACGTTGAATGACACGTTGTATTACTTCCTCCGTTGACATAAGATTGTGTTGATCTAACATTCCTTTTTATTAATCGCTCGTCTTCTTGTGTTTAAACGAAGGAAATTTAATAAAGCGGCGCGATTAATGGGCCCTTGACTCAAGCAGGAAGCCCTGCTAGTTGATAGACTTATATTAGTTTCCTGACTAGAACAAAAGAATACGAATAAAATATTTTAACAGCGTTTTCACAACGTATTACCAGTGATCTTTTTTGATATTTCAAGTTATTCGATAATAGCGCGATGAGAGGATTGTTTTACTATTAAATAAAATATATTAAATATACTTTGAAATCTTAATTAATATTTTCAGATAAATACGAATTCATAATATCCTTACGAATTTGAAATACGAGAATAAGCATGGTGTAAACTCCATCTGTCGAAGAAACCCTTCTCTAATGTTTTATTTATGCGATGCAAAAACAAGGGAATACCTAAAAACTGTTTCCGATTGCTTATGTTACAGGTAGTGGTAAAAAACAGATAAAATAAAGATGTTGGATCATATGATATACAGGTTGTTAATTTGACATAATGAACTCGAAAATATGGAACCACCTCCCAAACTGTCGAAGCTACAGAAAAACAGACTAAAAGGACTGTTAATTAATCTTGTTAAAATATTCAGTGGATTTCACAGATTAAAAATAGTACAGTTAGTTAGAAAATATTCTAAGAAAACTTTTATCATGCCATTTAGTGTTAGTTATGCTTAGTTTAGAGTAGGTACTTGTAAAAATTAAAAATCCCACAATTGAACCACCAATTGGAAGAAGGGAATAAATCCAAAAAATAGGAACGGAAATAATAAAAAAAAACTACATAACTTTTTGCTTTCAACTTATAGGACATCAATGATTATTAAGAAAATGTCAATCCAGATTTATTCACCGACAGACCTGCCTTAAATGTATAATATTTAGCCCTACGTCTAAAGAATGTAAGAGTCTATAAAAGTGAATATGTCGAAAAGTGGCGTTTTATTCCCTTCTTCCAATTGGTAGTTCAATGATTTTACATTATTATAATACAATAAAAATTATATCATGTTAGCCACATACGATTACCCGTTCTTACCCTTACGTTCACTAGTTTCGCTAATCGCGGTTCACTTGGCGTAATTCAACGATTATTATAAATTAAATATTCAATGTTCGGTTTCACGATATTATCGAACGTTCCATGGAATATTCATGAATGGTCAATGGTCATGACTGTGCGTGATTGTGTAACAAACATCCAAGCGAACAAGCATTCGCATTTATGATAATAGTAAGGTCGAATTTATTTCTATGTTAACAACAGGGTAAAAAATTAAATTAAATTACAACTTTTTCAACATAAAGTTTTAAACTGGACAAACAATAACAAAGTAATAAAAATTATTAATGCCTCTCATTTTTATTTAATGTGTGTCACAATTTCTTTTCATTATCATCATTACATAGTATAAAATAAGGTCGCTTACCGCTGTCTGTCTCTATGTATATTTAATATCTTTAATTACACAACGGATTTTGAAGCGGGTTTTTTTTAATAGATAGATTGATTCAAGGGGAAGGTTAACATTCATAATACATACACAACATAGTACAGAAACACTGATCGTTTTAGAGGTTTAAAAGGGATGTCGTTATATAAACACTTTAACAACGCTTAAATTGCAAACGCTGACTGAACCCTACGAGATAGATCAAAATAATGTACAACATATTGTAGTATTATTTTCCAAAAAGTCTGGGATAGTGTAAGTATATATCTTAGGGATAACCCACATGAACCATTTTTTATCCTTTATCAGCGTTGCACCCGTGCGAAGCCGGCGCGGGTCGCTAGTTACACATAAAATCTCTTTATGGTTTGGTATGTCATTGTAGAATTACGATGTCAGTCATTTAGTTTTTTAGGTAATCCATTCACGTAGCATGGAGAATGCCTTCTTGGATATTATAGATATCCAATGCACATTTGACCACTGGATCAATCTTGTCATGTCGCTTAAACTGTGGTACGCAGAACAGCTGTTAAATGCGTGGAATATTTGCAGACACACTCGCACATGCACTAAACTAATATAAATAACAGATAATATTTTTTTGAATATTTTCTTTTGCTTGAAACTCAAGCTAATTAACTAGCAGGCGAATACAATAAATATAATTAAATTATCTTATTAATCTTGGAAAAAAGTAAAGATTGTTTCCATGTTAACATTCAAGCACACATTAGTATTAGACTGACATGGAACATTCACGCGTGATGCCTTAAGACGTAGGTATGTAGATAAGTATGTAGGGTCTGCTAAGTAAGCCGGGAATTGCTTGACTCATTTACATTATTAAATATCTCTGCATCGTTGGTCTCAAGGATATGAGATGCCTTATATACGTCCAAATCATTGATCGGACCAATAAAGAATTATAGACTATTTTCTATGAAGGTATTCTCATTCTTTTAGTTTGGAAGTCACTTTTGTTATCAACTCCATGCCCCTGAAAACACGTAAAGCCCTTGTGGAAATAACATCCTACCGGATTATGATCGTGATTAATGTGTAATTGCTTAATAGTCAGCGTTGCAAATGGCATCACCTCTAAAATCTTCTTCTAGTCCGAGAATTAACTAAGATATAAATTTTAATAAACTTGTCACGATATTGAATAACACTTCACATCTATTATAATCAATAGTGTCATAGTTGAATCAACGAACGACGCGTTGAAATAAACGTATTCTGTTTCGCAACAAAAGATTTGTATCTTTATCGAATCAGCAAAAGCGCCAGACTATAAATAATCTTATTATTCTAAAAGTAAAACGAGATTAGCTGTTAGCGCTTTAGCTATGATCCTTTGTACTTACATTTTAATCCTGTTGTCCTTTTGTCACACAATCAGGGCTAGCGAAACTTTATCGGTCGAGTTATCTGCCTCCAATACAACTAGGGCTACCAGATTTGATCTTACTGTTTCCGGGATAAAATAATGATTGGTTAAAGTTTATAATTCTTATGTAAGCAATACAAATTTTATTTTTTACCATAATTATGATAGTATGTACCTACTTCCTGGTTTATCCTATTCAAAGTTTTGTAGTCACTGGCTAATTTAATATTCACCAAATTAAGTTCATTTTCATCTCTTACATCTATATAATTCAAAGTATTATTATTTTCCTTTAAAAAATATAAATTTGTAGCCACGGTCTTCAAACTTATGGCTTACTTACCATTTTAACTAAGAAAAGAGGATTATGTAACACGATCCGTCTATCTATAGAAGTGTATAATGATGGTATCGGTTGTTTTGTGCTAAAAGATCGTATCTCCATTTATCTGATACGTTTCCCGAATGTTTATTATTTGCATTATCCAACTGATTATTTTATAATAGAACGATAAAGACCAATTCGATATTCGGATATTTGAACCATCGAGTAAAGAATTTAGACCTACAAAACCATATCATAGAATACGCATTATTAATATTTACACATAATAAATAACTATGATTTAGTATCACGTATTAGATATTTAGTTTGAACTTTATTATTTAGTTCAAATATATAAACTTACTAATTGACATTGACGAGAAATATGTGTTTATAACAAACAATACGCTTTTAATAGATCCATAACCCGCCTCACTGTGAATTGTGAATGTGCAGGCACCAAATCAATTCACTTTGTTTGGCCCACTTCGATAACATCTGGCGCAAGGACGCTAAGGTGCCAGCCGGAATTGCTATTCAAATATTTGACACACATGTTTCGTTAGCCTTCACATTTTGTTATTACCTAAAATGAAAATGCAAGAAACATGTCACGTACATACATTTGTTGCTAATATTCTTAGTTTGTGCTTGACACGAGCTGATTATAATGAAAGTGCATGTATCTTACATTGTATTCGCTTATTACCTTTGTTTATATATTGTGTTTAAATACTCAATCTATGTTAATATTTTAAATGTGAAAGTAGCTCTGCATGTCTGTGTGTCGCTATTTCACGACTAAACTGCTGAACCGAGTTTGATGATATGATGTGATAATATTTGGCACGAAGAAGAACTTGAACCTTCAAGAAAGGACTGTAAATTTCCCTCTGCTGGGCCAAAGCCTCCTCTCTCATTGAAGAGAGGATTTGGAACATATTCCACCACGCTGTTCCAATGCGGGTTGGTGGAATGCACATATAGCAGAATTTCGATGAAATTAGACACATGCAGGTTTCCTCACGATGTTTTCATTCACCACGAGCACGAGACGAATTATAAACACAAATTAAGCACATATACTCGTATATATTGGTGCTTGACTGGGTATAAACCCGAAATCATCAGTTAAGATTCACACATTCTAACCACTGGGTCGTCTCATGTCCTACTAATATAATAATAATATAGCTCTTTATAAATTATATTTTAATTAAAAAAAAACTTTATTATTCTCCCCTTCTTTGATGTCTTGGAGATTGCTATAAACGGTGTTGTTAAAATAGATCTATTTCGGAACACGTAATTTTAGTAGTTCGATACTATCAAATGTGTTGCCTTTATTCCAGCCGACAAGTCGCTATGGGGCACCCCTTGAGGACCAATATGTAGCATTAGCCGGGTGTTAATACTCTTTTTTTCTAAGACATGTGCTACTGCCAATTTACGGACGGCAAGGTGTGCGTGCGGCGCCTGTGCCGTGATTTGACATGTTTCGCTCGAGAAATTACGAATTTAGCCTTATTTGTAATGTAAAAGTATAGCTATTAGCGTTGTTCCCTCATTTTCAAACAGCACACATGCTACTTTGTTATAATGTTATTTATAACATGTTTGTACGTATTTCATATATATATATATATATATATATATATATATATATATATATATATATATATGAACAAAAGATACATTATAATAATCCTATACATACAGATAAAATAACCTAGTTTTAGCCTGCAGAGTGCAGCTTTATTCGCGTTTAGGGGTTTGTCGTGACCTGTTAGGCATATAAAATCTATGTCCTGAAGTTCAAGCTTGCTTAATCACCAAATTTCATCAAATTCGGTCCTGATAAAGCAACAGACTGATAGACAGACAGAGACTTTCGCATTTATAATATCAGTATAGATATTTCTTACGTGTCGGTTCTGAATTAGACTTAATTCAAATTTCATTTACAAAACGCTTCATATAAAACATAACATTAACATTATTTTCAAATAATAATTATAACCACTTACCATATAAATCATAGTTCATGACGTGTTTGCTTAAATATTTCAAAGCACGTTATTTTAAGTCGTTGCCGTAATTAGGCATCTCGTTTGATTTACCAACACGAGGGCACGAAACTGTTCACCACTTACAACCACTTAACTTCCAGTGACGCTACTTTCCGTGAAACCCCATGACATCGATAAAACCAAAAAGGGAGTCGTAATAACAAAATGGACGTATTTTTTAATATATATTAGTTACAACTCTGTCTGTCTGTCGATCTTTCACGACCAAACCAATGAAACGAGAATTTCATGAATATGGTTTGTAGCAAATTTTTTTTACTTCAAGAAAAAAATCTACTTTTTTTGCCAAACTTCTGACAGCCAACCACCAAGGCAAGCGAAGCCGCAGGTTACAGCTAGTAATATTATATATTTTCGTCGTAGAATAGAGAAGGTAGAAGATACTTATCTAATTAAATAAAACATTGTCTGAATTTATTCGGCGACCTACCGCCACTACAATCTGTAAATGAAAATAATTGAAATAAAAAAAGCTTTATGAACTATATATAGCTACATAAATGTAATCAGCAGCATTAAATTTGTAGATAAAGATATTTTTTATCAACTTATGTATTCTATTTAAAAAAATAATCGTATGAATTGTTATTACATTAATGTCTTCATCATAATGCAATATCATATAAACACATTATGTCTATGAAGTAATAAATGTGCTTTTAACGTATGATCTACTCACCAATTCATATGAAGACAATGTATTGGGGTATTGTTAAGCCGTATTATATAAAAGGTAATAGTCGTATAAATGTAACTTAAAAGGATTACCGTTGAGTACAAGCTGTTACCGTAGTTTGTCATTATTTTGTCCAACATCACGCTCGCTGACTCTTTTGTTAAACCCTAAATTATTGTAATAATGGTCAATTCACGTGAGTATCCATTGCTTGCGACCATTGGACTGAATGTTAGAAAGAAAATGTCAAAGAATAATACGTAAGCAATTACATGTGATTACATTTAATTTGCTTCTTTTTTCTTTTAATTTCTATTGTTAAATGTTAATAGAACATGTGAACATCTATTGTGACTACAATAATAAGGGTAATTCGGTTAAATGCACCTTACGCAAAACGAATCATATTATTTACTATTAAATAAAAATATTTTTATATGAAATTTTACTTTTATAAAACTTTTATAAAACATTCTCAATTAAATGTACTGAACAATTTCAAAATACTTATACTTTTAAAAATGTTTTTTTATAGACACTATCTTATTTTATTTATCTTACTAATAAATGCGAAAATTTGGATGGATGGATACTCAGTCACGCCACAACGATTGAACGAATCTGAATAAAATTTGGTACAGAGATAGATTATAGGGCCGTTAGGTAACTTTTTATCCCTGAAATTATGTGCGAATAATTGTTTCTTTGTAACAGCTAAAGACTGAAACTATCGATTTTCATAATTCGTTCAAAATCGGAAGGCTTAATTACCAAGAAGTGTTATTTTTCAAGGAACGCTAATATTTTACCCTGAAGAGTAAATGTGAAACAAGGCAGAAGAAAAAGCACCGCTGAGCTAACTCACCACGTGCGCTGATTAAATCATTATTCACAATTATTGTGTGTTACAAAAAAATTATTTAGTAAATCTAAAATAAAATCTGCGGAACCATTAGTCATAAGATTTTTATTAATTAGCCACAGTAAAGGAATTGTATTTAAAATAAAGCTAGTTAATAAGGACACAACTTAGAAAAGCCAGAAGTGCGTGCCTGTATACAGAGCGTTGCATCCAACAATCAAAATCAAAAATCAAAATCAAAGTATACTTTATTCAAGTGGGCTTTTACAAGCACTTTTGAATCGTCATTTAACAATTAAGTGAAGCTACCACCGGTTCGGAAAGTAGATTCTACCGAGAAGAACCGGCAAGAAACTCAGTAGATACTCTTTTTCAACAATTAAAAAAAAATACAGTCATGTTAGTTATTACAATTATTAAATTAATATATCCTGCCTGGAAGTCAACAGGTATTAATTCCACGCTTTTTTATCATCTACAAAATCTTGTATCGAATAATACGCCTTTTTCACCAATGTATTTTTTATAAACGATTTGAATTTACGAGACGGCAAAGTTAAAAATGTCTGTGGAATTTTATTATAGAAATGGATACCTTGCCCCAAGAAAGATTTATTGACTTTGCGGAGTCGGAAACTTGGCGTTATAAGCTTATCCTTACTTCTAGTCCATATACAATGATAATTACTGATTTTATCAAAGTTATCAATGTTACTGTGAATATACATGATATTGTTGTAAATATATTGCGACGCAACAGTGAGTATTCCTACTCTGTGAAAAACATCCCGAAGAGACTCTCTAGCTCCAAGATTATAAATAAACCGAATTGCTCTCTTTTGTAAAATAAAGACAGATTCATTGTCTGCAGCGTTACCCCAAAGTAATATGCCATATGACATAATACTATGAAAATAACCAAAATAAACTAAACGAGCGGTATCAATATCAGTTAGTTGTCTAACTTTTCTAACCGCGTATGCTGCGGAGCTGAGTCTGGACTGTTAGGGACGACAAATGGGGACTCCACTGAAGTCTGGAATCCAATTCTATTCCCAAGAACACGGTAGTATCGGCTACATCAAGCGGCCCACCGCTTAAAGATATATTATAATTTTGCTTTCTAACATTGGGTAGGGTAAAAACTACACATTTTGTTTTTTGAGTATTCAAAACCAAATTATTTACATTAAACCAATCTTGTATCTGTGATAAGGCACCGTTCACATCGTCATAGTCAGTTTTTTTCCTGTCAAAAACCAGTGAAGTATCATCAGCAAACAATACTATATCACAAATACCTTTAACAAAGAAAGGAAGGTCATTTATATATACTAGAAATAGAAAGGGACCCAAAATTTAACCTTGTGGAACACCCATTTTTAGCGTAGATCCAGTAGACTTTATTCCATTAATGCAAACTTGCTGGATTCTTTGACTTAAGTGTGAAGCAATGAGATCAAGAGCCCTACCTTTAACGCCGTAATATTTGAGCTTATAAAGAAGCGTCTCGTGTTCTACACAATCAAATGCTTTAGATAAATCACAGAATACTCCAATAGCATTCTGTGATTTCTCCCAAGCATCGTAAATATGCTTAAGAAGCGCAATTCCCGCATCAGCTGTTGATCGACCTCTTGTAAAACCAAATTGCTCACTATGAAAAATTGTATTTTTACCAAAATGGATAAGAAGTTGATTTAAAATATTTTTTTCGAAAATTTTACTTAAAGATGGGAGTATTGAAATAGGCCTGTAATTACTGGGATCGCTCCTATTTCCATTCTTAAAAAGTGGTAAGACTTTACTACATTTTAACAAGTTAGGAAAAGAACCCGTGTCCTCTTGTTAAAAATTACTGCTATATACGGAGCAATATCGTGTATGATGTTATTTATGAATTTTACCGAAATGCCCCATACGTCGTTAGTTTTTTTAATATTGAGTCTTTTAAATACTTTTATAACATCTATTGCAGAAACTGTTTCAAAAGAAAAATCAATAACGCATTTAGAAACATGTTTATTTAATAATCTAGCTGCATCTATTGTAGATGATTTTAAATGAGATGTTATTTTATTAGGTATGTTATCAAAAAATATTTCAAATAAATTTGCAACTTCCAAATCAGAATTTGTGTATTTACTGCCTGTGTTTAATTTGATTGGTATACTTTCCTTTTTAGGTTTTCCACTAACACTTCCAATAATGTCCCAAGTGGCCTTTATTCTATTATCGGAAGTCAAAATTTTGTTCTTTATGTATAAATACTTAGCATAAATACATACTGTTTTAAATATTTTGGAATGTTTTGATTCCACTGCTTCATACCATATAGGTCGTATAATTTATTTCTGCTTTTATATATACCAATAGTAGCCCAGTCACTAAACTTCAATTTTGTATTATTATAAAATGATTTCATTTGACTATTTTATTAAATTCTATTAATATTAATTCAAAAAATGAATTATAAAGTTCATTTGGATCTTGTGTCGTTAGATCTAAATAAGCTAATTTACACGCCACAATATCTTTAAAACAGTTTAGTTCTAAACACGACATTATAATTCCCAATTAAACATTTCATATATTTATATTTTTAACTTAAACATGCATTATGAAAGAAATGTAAGAACTCTTAAATAGCACAATGTCCGATTTCGATAGATTTTTGTCACAAAATGAAAGTTATACGGGCGAAACAGTGGATTTAAATCTTCTTTATATAAGTATAAAACATAGTCATACCGCTGTTCGTAACCATATATGCTTAGATCTTTCAAATTACGCAGAGTCGGATTTAAAAGTCTGGAAGCCCCCGGGCAACAAAGCAGTGGGGGCCCTAGACAAACAGAAGCGTAAACAACCTAATAATTATATTACTAGAATTAATTACTTTTTCATTTCAATCACTAAGCTGTGATTTATTTACTTGTATCGTTAACTTTTAAAATATTAAATAATAACATTATTATAATTTGACTATATCTAGGTATTTGTTAACTTGCTGAAAAATGTGGCCCCCAATAATGTGGAGGCCCCAGGGCAGTTGCCCCGGTTCATTCATTAAAGTCCTATGACCCCTAGATTGGGCAGAGGGCGTCCACAGAGGTTCTCCATCTCGATCTGTCTTGAGCTTCATGCTTCATCTCGCTCCACGTCATACCGATGCTCGCCGCTTCAGCTATCACAGTGCGATGCCAGGTTTGACGAGGACGGCCACGCTTCCTCTTCCCCTGAGGATTCCAATCCAAGGCTTGCTTGGGAATGTGGTCGGGATCCCTTCGGAGTGTGTGGCCAATCCATCCCCATTTGCGGCGTTTAATCTGTCGATCAATGGGGCTTTCGCGGCATTTCTCCAACAGTTCTGAGTTGGAGATGGTCTCGGGCCAGTAAATTCCGAGAATGCGGCGCAAACATCGGTTGACGAAGACCTGGATTTGGCGTGAGATGTCTTTTGTGACCTTCCACGTTTCGCACCCGTAAAGCAGTACGGCTTTGACATTGAACCCGAAGATTTTGAGCTTGATTCTTCGGGTCAGCTTTCGTGACTGCCAAACAGGTCTCAACTGCGCGAAAGTAGCTCGGGCTTTGGCGCTCCGTGAGGCGATGTCCTCCTCACATCCCCCCGTTTCCGACACGACGCCCCCGAGGTAAGTAAATTGGTGGACGCGTTCCACCACCTCTGTGCCAATCAGCAACGGTGAGTTGTTCTTCACACCAGATCGCATTTCCTTGGTTTTCCGGGTATTTATCTTCAGTCCTGTCTTTGCTGCTTCCTGCCGTAGATCATCTAACTTTGCTTGCATGTCGGCGTGGGTGTGACTCAGCAGGCAAAGATCTTCGGCATAGTCCAAATCCTCTAAGATATTGGATAATCCCCATTCTATTGTATTTCTATGCACGTTGCCCCGGTTGCCCTCCCCTAAATACGGCCCCGAAGTTACGCAACGGATTTTGATGCGATTTTTTTAATAGATACTTAGTTATTCGAGAGGAAGGTTTTTGTATATAATACATGGATAATATAATAAAGAAACAAGTGAAAATCTGTAGTATATTTAATATCAGAATTGCAACCGTGCGAAGCCGGGGCGGGTCGCTAGTAGTTAATAAAATTGTATAGCCAATTTAAGAAAGTAATACAAATCAAATGAATTTATGAATAATATAATAACAAATCATTCCGAAAATAAAATACGAACTACAATTTTATTTAGTGTAACATTTTCCCCATAATTTTAATTAGGAACATACGCCAAAAAAGCCCTGAGTCGAACGTCATAAATAATTTGTGTACATTCCCATTCTTTTTGTAGGTCATGACGCTGTGAGATCTGGGCAGACGGCGCCGAGGAACTTGATATATAATACTTACTATAGATTTTATCTCAAAGGTTCTTCCTACACGCTAAATTTACTCATGAAAACATATTTTTTTTATATATAAATTTAGTATTGAGCTTACCACGCACGGTTTATAATGTCAGTTTTTATTAAATCATTCTTTATCTTCTATTTCAAAATTACTTTTTTATTTCAAATTATGAAGCAGACTTGCAATTGGGTCATCTGTTGGTAAGTGGTAACTGATTTCTATAGATATTGGTGCTGAAGGAAATGTTAACAATCTTTTACAATCGATGGTATATCTCTTTGAAATGCAGTGATAGTGAATCACCCTGAAAACCGAAACGCAATAATACTGTATTGCCATTTAGAGAAGAAGTTACTACCTAGACGGACTCGCGAGTAATCATGCCTTACTAAGTGAATATTCATTAAACAAAATATTTCTAATGGCAGAAACTTACTTTAAATCATGATTATTACTTCAAGTTTCGTTTCCATCGCTCACGAAATGTCTAGTGAAGTGATTGCATGAAGCCCGTCAAAAGCGGAAGACATTAGTCGCGACTCGCGACGTCCCTCCGACGACAACTCCCTCCCCTCCGAATTTATCGCAATTCGATACCAATGGCTCGCTAACAGAACATGGGGAAAACCGGTTGTTACATATATTATGTTTCTTTTAAGTATTTATTATGAGTATCGTAATATCCACTAAAGTATACAATATATTTTCAACGATTTTTCATACTGTTTATATAATAGTTTAATTTTTCAATAAATTTACAATACACTCTGTAATTATCTTCTTTCCTTTTAACTATAAAATTCAAAACAACAGTATACAATTTATTTAGATTGATATTATCCAATAAATAATCTAAAATAATTAGGGAAAACCTAAAGATTACTGTGTTACGAGTAACTTTTTTACAGTCGACTGTAAATAATTTCAAATACTACATGTAACTGGTATCACGGCCTTAAATAATGGATCGCATGTTCAGCATGAACCGTTTTATGGAGGCCAATATTTCCATAGGAAATATGACGGTAAAATTATTTGAATGCGTGTGAGGGCGGGCGGTCATTGCCTCGCCTCGCCTAGACGGAGTCGATAAGAGGCATTAAATATTTTTATATTACCTTATAAAGAAGGATTAATAATATAGCTAGTGCTTAATCGAAATTACAACTACATTTAGACGTAATCAAACAAGCAATATTTCGTTAAAAACGCTACCTATAGAAATCTTTATTGGTATTTATTTACCAATTATATACGTATATACCATGTATGAGAAATTTGTCATGCATTATATTTGTTAAATATATATTTCTTCTAAATTAACTAAAACTAAACTGCGCACACAAAATAACTTTTATTTTGTCTTGCTCGTTAAGAAGACTCGAAGATTTATAAAACTGTTCATAATTAATATAGCATAATATATTCACGTACAAAGTAGTCAAAACTATCAGCGTTTTTTTTTTTTTTTTTATTTTTTTATTTCTGCGTGCGACATATAACGTAATAAAAATCCATCATCATGATTAGCGGCGTTATAATATTTTTAATAAATATTTTAAGTTATACTGCTTTATTTTTTTCCGACAAGATTTGAATTTTAATTCTGAAGAATATAAGAGTAGGTCGTAGGTAGACACTCTCTATAATTACAATGGTGGTCACATAAATATCTCGGATAAGCGACACTGAACTTGTATTGTGACTTATGCGGGTTTTAAGATGCAAAACATAATAGCTTTGTGTTTTTAGGCAATAAATATGTCATTAGATACAGATATTTGCCTTGCTAGAACACGTTTTTGTTCGAATTAAACAACAACAATTCGTTTTATAAAATAGTTAAGACTACATATTATTACATTACATTTCAAGACAACATAATTTTAGTTTTTTATGTGAAATATTTAAAATAAATGTGAAAACATAGATGATAAAAAGTACGAGCTATGTTTACAATATGATAGATATAGGTATATGTGTGGTAAAAATGTATTGCTACATTGTATAAAATAGAAATAACATGCTTATCGGTTAGCTTAGTACTGTAAGGTTTGAGGCTTACAGGTTTAGGCTACAAGTTTCGTGTTCAGTTTCTAGAATTTCATAATAATAACTTTTGTACGTCACGCAAGCTGTGGTTATTCGAATCTATTAAATTCGAAAGAATATAATATATTTTACTCACTATACTAATAATAATAATTTTACTTAAACGTTTTCAAACACGCCTAAAACGATGTAAAATTGTCATGATGTTGAATTATCGTCTTGCAAAACCAACTAAGTAATATTGCTAATATTACGTTTACCCGTTATTGTGTTTTCTTTTTTTTGCTAACCCCGCTATTATTGTCAATTCGTTCTTATCAAGCAGAGAAAGCTTCCGATGGAGGAAATCGTGGGAGTTTACTTACCTACCAAAGAAAGTAAATACGAAACGCTAACAGCACAATGCAAGCGATTATAATTATCAGGTTTCTAGTAGCTTACCGTTTTTTGGCATCATTTGTATAACAGAACAATTGTTTACTCGTTGAAAGAGAAATTAATGAGTCAATATACTGCCTTCGGAATAAAATTCTGGTAATTAATACAAGTTGAAAAAACTATAAATGTAAATTTATTGGTAGCAGCAGCAATGAGAACCTAAAAGTAATAATCAATTTAACATTTATAATTTACTAGTTGATACCCGCGGCTACGCTCACCTTTTGAGGTGTTGTTTGTCACGTGATAGCCAAAAAAGTGCTTTCTTGTAGTAACCTATGTGCTTTCTTGTAGTTCAAATTAGCTTCATTGGTTTGGTCGTTAAAGGGCGACAGACAGACGGACAGAGAGTGTTACTTTCACATTTATAATATTAATTTAAATTTATAAATAAAAATATAATTTTAATTATAAAGTTGCAAAAGAGCGAAAAGATATCTATTACAGAGTTCCATCAGTTGCATCGTCAGATTCTCGTCTTAAATATACGGAACTTATTGAGACAAATCTAATTAATGTAACCTTGATAAGTTTGCTAGTAGGCAATCCATTGCTCCATCAGCCACCTTCCAGTTCCTTGTAAAATGAATAGGATTTGCTAAGGCATATCTAATAAGCTCCGCTTTGATAAACTCGGTTTACGAGAAGACATTCTTGTATTTCCTTTCCCACCACAGATCAGCTCGCTCATACCATATTACGGCATTGTTATCGAGCCTTGATAAATCTGTAAAATTTTCAATTTAAATAGACGTTTTATAGTGGGTGAAAATGATGTTCAAAGATTCCGTTATATATGTACATATATAGATAGAGACAGACGAATAAAAGTGTGTTAAAGTGCTAGCCATTCAAATCAACTGGAAGCTGGTGGGCGATTGCCTTTAGAAAAAAAATATGACATCGATATCGGTTAAAGGTCAGATCAGTATAAATCGCTTTAGTTCAGTCAAATAAGGTCAACGACGCTATTTGTTTGCGATACAGCACATACGATACTCCAATATATTAACATAGTATCTGATCCGATGTATATTGGGGTTTCAACGGCGTATGTATGTTTGCCTCTTAGAATAATATTAAGATTTGAAACAAAAAAAAAATTTGAGATCGAAAGCCTGGTCTCTGACAGGTCGGTGCCTGACTAGTAGAATACTTTTCGAATATTGTAAAGTTCGACGAACAACATAACAAATATCATAATAATTGATCATACCTAAAGGTATGTTCATATAATATACTTCATACGAAATAGACGCAACTCTTTTACACTAGGTATATAGGTAAACATATAGGTAACGTATATGTTAAGTTCACAGTTTGTCATATTTAAAAATAACAAAACCATTTGTCTCCGTTACTCTATGTTATATTAATAAACTTATATGTAACGACATCTTCAAACAAGCCACATATCTATCTATTACAATTATAGACGTATATGTATTCTTGTTTTAAGTATCTTATAAGTAAGAAAATATTTAGGAAAGTTCATTAGTTAAAGATTACTTAATTACATGTTTCTGAATTAAAATGTTTTAAATATTATTTTTATGTTATTTTAGGCACCTTAGATATGTTGTATAAATCATGAATGTCACAATTCGTATCGATATTACAAAAACCATTGTTTATTTGGCATTGTTTCAATATCAGTGCTAAAATAGTTCTTAAGTATGTCGACACTGCAACAGGAAACGGGAGAAAAAGCCGTAATAAGCGGACGATGTATTGAATATCAATGGACATTGACCACCTGCGCCCGCGCAACTTCATGTGCCACTGAATGAATGACGCGTGCGCGGAAAACGATGTAAGATCGAACATACCGGTTTCTTTTTAAGACTAGTCTTGTTTCACTGTTTCTCTCTGAAAAACTTTATAATTTTATGTTTCACGAACATTATACCACGTAAAATGATAATAAAATATTACTTTACAAAATATGAGTGGTTCCATCGGTTATAAGTGGAAAAAAATAAAGCCAATTTAACCACAAAAAATACTTCAATATTTAATGTACAAACGAACGTATATAATTTATCATTATGAAAGGTAGCCTTAACACACGTTTCATTATACTTTTATTACGTACGATTCAAGTTGCGTCTTCAGAAAAACATCATACATGAAGAATTTAAAAGACGATCGCGGCACACGGAGCGCATTCTATACAGACAGCTTGGCTGCACGACTGTTGACGTTGAAGAATGTTTACGATATCGTATAAATATATAATAAACGAACCAAAATCCACATAGTGTGCTGCGTTCCATTAGCCAATTCAAGTTTTGTTTTGAATTGCGGTTTGTCATCTCTTCGTAAGATATAACTTTTTTATTTAAACAGTACTTAAAACAAATTCATTGAACCTTGTTCTTACGGATGCTTATTAAATATTCTTAGCTATTAAAATTGTGTAATTATACCACTCAACCGCTGTGAAAAAATTTTATTTAAAATGTCATTAATTTTATCTATCTACATGAACAATTAACTCTGTCCGTTCCGCTTTCTACTCATTGTATCATAAGTATTTCGATTTTATCATAACATTTTTGAAACGTTTACGAAATCTTTAACATTGTATTTGAGTAATTACATCTTTTATATTCCGAGATTACTAACAATTATTAGTAGTCCTTTTAAAATTACATCATTAACACTTTTATATGAGATTATTAACGCTTAGAATTAATCGGGTAAGTATTCAACAGGTAAATGAGCTGACCCATTGCCAGTAAATATAATTAATAACCGCATTGCCTATTTACCGACGATTTAAGCATCAGTCGTGTAATTGTCGTATATCTAATGATATGAACATAACAATTTGCCCTAAACTGCCAGGAAGTTTATTTGCATTCATAGAAATACAAATAGTATGAGCGCTACCTTCACTTCGTGGGAGCAGATTAGACAGTGCGTGTGAACCTCGCGCTACAATAGACCGAGTACACACATGATGCACTGAACAGCCCTGATTTAGAAGAGACATTACATCGGACAATGCCGCATCGGAGTGGCGCAATAACATAATTACGCATTGCGTAGGAGTCATGGGAACATCTGTATTTTCCTTTTACAAATGTTTATTCACAATAGCATCAAGCTAAACTATTAATACTCATTAGGATTGTGTAATGACATTAATTACTTACATAAGTTTTAATACCGATGAGATTTTTTGCTCTTATAACTCAAGTCAATCTATTTTATTTAGGTTTATTGTATTGTAATCAGCTATAAGCTATATTCGTTTCATATACGAATAAAACGTTGCAACAACTAGTGTTGTACGTAACATATAAACTTATGCGATATTGTTGTCGATAATATTATATTTTTTTAATAATATTTTGTCAAAAAAAATTCAAGTATTAATAGAACTCCCCTTGTTAAAAAAATTGTGGCATTATAAAAATAATGACTATGTCGAGTTCATTAGTTAAATAATTATATTTTCCTAAAAATTCCGTTTCCATTCAGTAGTAATAAATAGATTGAAATCCTAGAAAATGTGATTTTGTACTTGTATTTCGTATAATATTTAATTCAATATTGTTTAGGCTCACTTTTCTTTTAAACTAAGCATTTTCAAAAATATCATACTTATTTTTGTATTCCCTGTAATTTGAAATATAAATATTTCATTGTTTATCTAACTTGACTTCTTAGAATTTTTTAAAGATCTCTAAAATCGGATTTCGTTTTTTTTTGTTTGTGCATCTGTAATTAACGAGATGGATTTGCGGCAACTAACTGTGTATACTATACTAGACAGATACTATCGGTTCGAAGTTCTTCATTCGCTTGATTCGAAGGAAACAGGCTGTGATTGAAGGATAAGCAGACACGACAGTGTATCCGAATGTTTATGGTATGAACGATACGTAAAGACGGGGCAATAAGTCGTTACTAAAAATAGTTCAAGTGTTAGTTAAATAACATTCAATTGACATGAAAATTAATTGAGAGACTTATTTGTATTGTTTGCTGATTTTTAACTATTTTGTTCTTGTTCCGTTTTAAGATCTCTTATTTCAAGTAATACGAACTGTGTTTGCTGTTGAATTATATTACAAAATCTATGTATGTAATGTTTTCGAGCAAACCTTGTGCGAACTTACAATATGAATATTTTTTTTAAAGATTGCATTACAATATTTTATTTCTTTTAGTTTCTTAATTAAATTACAACTAATTTGATTTAAGGTGAGGTACTACGTTAATAGTAGGCTCTAATGGCAACATTTTAAAATTAGCACATTGTTGTTTTAAGACATTTTTATTAAATGCAACTAGGTTAATAAATAATATAAGCACCAAAAAATTATACTTTTACACCTTAATTGACATACATCGTAATGAGTCATATATAAAATTATTTACATAAACACACCTACATTAGACAATGACTTCATACTAACTGTTTATATTACAAAAACACTTTGCTTATCTGTTTTCAAATATACAATACTGCAAATAAAATATCTTTCCTGTTATAAGAACATTGGAGTTTACTGCCCAACTCGTATAATTTAGACATCACGAGATGGAGCCTTTTATTGTCCTGGCTATTAATGCACCGCCCACAACGATCCGATAAATTATCTTATAAACTAACTCGATACTGATCTGTTATTTAGCCGTCACAGAGAATTTTAAATTGTAAATAACTTAGTTTATCATATGATAAATTAGTTAAATCTTATAAGTTGGTTTTTATATTCTTATAAGTGTAAATCAAATGTATAGGTAATGTTTTGTTATAGATAACAATTTACTCTTTTTCCTTGTTAATATTAGTATCAGTGATGTGTAGGCTAGAATCAAAAGAATACATTCGTAGGTAGGTAATGTTGAAATATCGAGCTCCACCAAATAAAAATAAAAAACATGGTAAATATCCCGTTTTAAATACTACAGTAATAAAAATAAGCATGTTAATTTAAAATCTTATTTAGTATCGTCGATATTGTTTATCCTCCTAAGATATTTCTTTTAGCGACGTTGACACGTGCATGTACGAAAGCTAAATATAAACAAACAAGATATAACTTAAACGATTTTCAAATACATATAAATATTTGGACGGATTCTTGTAATACTAAACTTATATCAATATAAATTATTGAAGAAAAACGAGGTCCCGAGTGCTTTTTCCATGAACTGTTAGTGTGATTAACTTTGTATTACTGTTTTGTTTAAATAACTCAATTCAATTATTTATAAACCTTATCAACTATAACACAATACTTTTACCCACTATTAAATAATGCTTAATTAACGTACTTTATATGTATTTGTACTTACTTAGTTATGGAGTCCCCAAATACATTAATCGTTAGTAACAGACAGTCTGATGACCTACCTCCTTTTTGTCAATCATATCCCGTCGTGGCGTGACACACGCGATTTTTAAACTTGTAACTGTTTAATTTTCATTAACTGGTGACCTCTACCTATAACCTACGACACATAAGACCTTGCTCTTTATTAATACGTAAATAATTCTATAAAAACGCTTAATTTAATGTTGTCTACTCTCTCTACAGAATTGACACGGCAAAGATTAATCTGTTACTTTTATTTATTACTTAAAAATAAGAACTTATAGTTATTAATATGTCAAGTTTATTTTTAAAATGGTCATGACTTGCAACAAAAATAAAATAAACCTTATTTAAAAATATTTTTATATAAATAATTATAACAATTTACAAGAGCTGAGGTGGCCCAGTGGTTAGAACGCGTGCATCTTAACTAACAGGCAAGCACCACTATATATATATGTGCTTAATTTGTGTTTATAATTCATCTCGTGCTAGGCGGTGAAGGAAAACCGTGAGGAAACCTGCATGTGACTAATTTCATTGAAATTCTGCCACATGTGCATTCCATCAACCCGCATTGGAACAGCGTGGTGGAATATGTTCCAAACCCTCTCCTTAATGGAAGAGGAGGCCTTATCCCAGCAGTGGGAATTTACAGGCTGTTATTTTTTTTACTTTTACAATTTTATTATGCTTCACATAGCCAAAGGGTAGTTAAATTTAGGACACGTCCCTGACATTTTAATATTTAACTTAGAAAGAAAAAAATGGTATAGGTGTTTATAACATATTAAATATCTGTGAAATGTGCGGGTGATGTCAGTAAGCATGGTTTTAACAAAGGTAATTTTCTCATATGATTTCGTAAACTGAAAACTAACAAAGTAAAGCTATAGCGTTAAAAGATCATACGCATTCCACCGACCAGATTTATGTATCCGGCGGAATTAATGCAAAAGAAAAAGGCAAGTGACTACTGCATATATTAGTTGAAGCTGATGTTAAAGAGAGCAAGTGAATGAGGCGACGGCGACGCGGATGTCGCCAGATTTAGACACTTGTAAAGGATTCGCGACGGCCAGCGTGCCCCTCGTGTTGCGAATTGTCTGAACTAATTTTGGCCTTCGAGCTCTTTATGGACGGAAACGTTAAAAGCTGACGAGACTCGTAGGTACTGTTCGAATACAAACGTTTTACTTTCGTTTCACTAACATTGACTCAGATTAATATTATAACAATGTTAGGCCCTTTATTGCGAACTGTTTTAGGTGAAATATGAAACTTATCTCAATATTTATTAAAGTTTAAAGATTTCCTTGGCTATCGTTTAAAAATAAGTTGACTCGTTACTGTAATGTTCATATAAATACTTGAGTTCACATTGGCCTCTATAATATATAAATAGATTGCAGGTGACTGTAGTCCTTGAATTGTTGCAGTAAGGCGCGTGCCAACGAGTCGGCCTTGTGACCTATAACGCGGCCTTGCAGATGCACTCTAAGCAGGTGTCTTCATTTTTACAATTAAAAATATATTAATGCACTTGATAATTTTATATGTACTGCAATACTATGAAATTCCATAACTATAGCAGTACACCTGAATATAGTCGTTTACTCTTCTTTATACACTTATTCCATGTGTAAACCTGTGCTTAATATATATATTATAAGCACATAGCCTTAGTATAAAGGCTTAAAGTAGACGAAGCCATAGCCTTACCTACTTTTTCAATATTATATTCTGCTGTGACATTTATTACACCTGAACAGCTATGCGGACTTTAATGCGACAAAACATCGGCAATGTAGAAGAAAGCAGTATTTTATATTTATAATCGTATGTTCAGTCACGATTTATATTAAACGGTTACAATCACTGCTCAGCTGACACGTCATTAGGCGTTATTCGGTCATCTGTACCGAATGACATATTGGTACCAATAACAGTGACACTTGCCGATTTAGAATTCAAATAGTGAGTGACAATTCTTAAATTCAGAGATAAGCCACGACGCGTGTCAGGCGAGCGACATCATGCTTTGTTATGTTCTAAGCATAACAATATCGAATCCTCAATTTTAGAAATTTAATAGAACTCTATAGAGCGTGTTATAAGGTTGAAATTCGACAGATCTATAAGAAGTCATGGTAAATGCGATATGGAGTTGCGTCGGTTGGTTCAAACAAGGTGGTGTTTGTGATAGATAGCAGCTATCGCCTGGGAACCTCAAACAGGCGAGTCCATCCGCGTGCCGCTGCCACCGCCTCGCGCCCTCTTCACTTGCGCCACTCTCGGGGAAATACCTCAGATAAGCGAACTCGCGAGAATATTAAAGATAACTGCATTCGGTCTCGGAAAGATCAGATCACACTCAATATTCTTATTTTATGTAATGAAAACAATTACTTTTTTTTATAAAGTCGAGAAATTCAAGGGAAAGCGAATTATGAACTATAGTAAGTATGCTATTTTTAAACACATATGTAGTGTCAGAGAGACAGATACTTATACATGTATACTAAAATTAAAATGATATAGAATTAGCACTACCAGAACTAAAATCAATTTTAAACTGCAATATTATTGCAAATAATAAACATACGTTTGCAATTCATGCGTTTGAAGCTCGAGTCTTATCCTGCACATATAGAATTAATTTGACGAGCTTCGGAATTGCACCACTTGGTATGCAAGCGGCCGATGGCGCATCCGTCCGGCGCAAGCGCATCTAACTGGCTGAGGACACTAGTAACTGTATAAACAAGTACCTACAAACGTGCAGTATTCTTAGGAACATTGGAATCATTACCGAAAATATTTGTAACATTAAATTATTACAAGAAATTATGAGTCCGATTATGTCGCTACAAATCAATTAGGTATTAATTATTATTTTATATCTGACTAAAACTTTCTCTTAAAAAGAGTGTACTCTTTTTACGAGTTTTTTGTTTAATGACATAACGACGCTCCATCTGATGTTTTATTCTTAAATCAATAACTGCTTATTATATTTAAAAAAATGCAAGCTGATAAAAATCACAGCCCTAAGATTACCCCCATATCTCGATTGTGTCTAACTCATGTTTGAACTGGTTTGTCATTTCTAATGAGACTGTTCTCGCTTTAACGACTGGCGGAAAACAAGATCTCGTTATCACATGTAGCTTTACTAAAGCTCCATTCACACAGAAAACAATAATTATAATGTGCTAAATTAAAAGCAAACCAGTTACAGCCTTATTAGACGTTACGGCCTCGTTAGATGTCTGTAAACAATTGTTTTTGATTGTAAAAAAAATGTTAGAAGCTGTGAACAATAGAACATTTGTTGTTACAAATTCGTACTTTCACCTTTGCGTTGCATTGATATTTATTAATAGGATTTGCTTAAATTCGTAATCGATTTCGAAAAATCGGAATCGGTCATAGTAATCGTTCGGTTAGTGATTTACTACAGTTAGTAAGACGATGGCAGCGTACGCTCACCATTGCTTTAATCGCAGCCATACAGTTTTACATTAGTAACGCAGCTCTGAATAAAATCCTCAGTCTCAACATAATCATATGAATCGAGTTGATTTATCTAATGCAAAAATTTATACATGGCAAAGATTTTTCCGAAATTTTCACAAAATATGTATTTAACGGTTAATTTTTATTTATTCTTTTTAGTTTAGTACCAAATACATTTAATGACATGTGTACGGAACCTTATAAAGGAAGAATCCTGATCCCGATAATCTAGAGTCTGCGGTCGGCAGTCAACATCGGCGGAATGCAACAATCGTTCGCACAGGTGCGCCCGCACCTGCCCCGCTTCGTACCAACTTTGTATCAATAACGATTTCGATCCATCGAAAGTATTAAACTGTTCGAATTAAATGTCGTTTTAAATGTTAAAACTATTAATTGCATTTGATTTGTATTCTATTTGCTTGCACATTTGCAAGACTACGTTGACTTCGAAAATTTTATGAATGCTCGGAACATAAGTTGTATTTCTTTATAATAAATACTAGGAGAAAATATCCCGAAAAATGATCAAGATAATAATAACTCAGGCGCTTAAAAAGTGATGAAATTGATAATTTAACTCTAAAGTATATAATGCTGGTGTAATTTAGAATTTTACCATTTACCCATTTAATTTAAATCCGGTCTTGTCAGTCGGTCTGATTTGACAAATATATAATCACATATGTAAGAGTAAAAAAGTTTCCAAATAAATGAACTCACGTATTGTTTAATATCATCACGTTAGGGAAACCCCAAAAGGGTAAAAATTGACAGACGGAAAGTATAAAAATGTATAAATTAAAAAAAAAAAGTTACGCTTAAACAAAAAACTAACTTCAACACCGAAAGCGCACGCTAATTACCTTTCACGCAAAATTTTAACGCTTGAATATGCTCATAAAATGTTCGAGTAAATACAACGGATAGAGCACAATGGCGGGCTATTTGATTAAGTGATGTTCGTGTTAAGCAAACCAATCAGATTCATTATCGACATAGGAACACTACGGAGTGAGCAAACATTACCATCACAGAGACAGAGATGAGCGCGCCGTTATTGCGGGGGCGAGCGCACTCTACCGACCCATATTCGCTACGTTGACTCCAACCTCGGTCTCATCATTTTCCTCATTATTCTTTTGAAATACATATTTTTTAAATTACATAGAAATGAAACACGTATATACGTTATTGAAGTAAATTTATTACGTGTTAAAGTTACAACGTTAGTATAATTTAGGTTAATATTATAGAAACACGCCAAGGTATTGCTTTTATTGATCGATATTAAATTTTAAGGTAAATGTGTTATCAATTGAGGAAATCAAATTTGGTTCAATACAAATTTCATCCAAGCTCATATAATCCATCCAATATTATAATTGCGAATGTGATGTGTTTATTTGTTTGATACTGTTGCACGTCTTAACTACACAAGTGATTAAAATGAAATAATGGATACAATAAAATAATTCAGGCAATAAACACCTTCGCGAATACGCGAACAAAGCTGCGGGCGTAAACAAGTGATAACATAAAGAAATTGTTCTTTATAACAATGTCAACGTTCTGAATTCTTCTCCGTTAAAAGGTCCGCAAGGCTAAGTGGATAACCAGCAATAATGCTCACTGTTAAAGACCGCAATCGTTGAGAGGTTGTTGCCGTCGACGCCGGCGCCGGCGCCGTGAGAACCGTATCCGGCAATACCTAGACCGTGACAACTGCCAACCGACAACCGTCACTCCTACACTCGAAAATGACACGGGAATTGAACGAATCGATTCGCATCCAAACCGTGCGATTGTCGCAAGTAATGTAGCAAAAAATAACTTATTTATGATATTTTGAAATCCGCGAAATTGTCTATATTTATCTTATAATGTTGAAATAAACCCAATTCTTGATTCTGTGAGATCGGCCCGTAGCAGTTATAATAATATGCCAATAGATTCGTTTGTTATGAATCTATATTTATTTAGCGTTTTTTCTTCAAATTTTCTGCTTATTGCTCAAATGTTCGTGACTAGTTTTGTAACACAATCTGTTTTGAGGTGACGTAACAGGAATTAGAGTTGCTATTTATTAAACCTGATATTGGAGTCAGTATATTGAAGAATACGGTTGTAATTTTTTCAACAGCATTGTTAAGACTTTTAATAAATATTAAATTTTCATTTTATAATAAAAAAAGTGTAATAACTGCTTTATAATATATGTCGGAACAGATAAATATCTAAAATGTTTGTGAGCGGAACGCGGGCGTGGCGCCTACTTGATGCTGCGGCGGACTCGGTAGTGTTTTACAGCAGTTAGCCTGGGTTAAGATGATTAAAACCGCCCGACCGGCGCGTGCCCCCGGGCTCCTCCTTATATCACATTCCAATATAAATTACTTTTGGTATGGCCATATCATGTACCCAAAAATATTTTCTTGTAACGCAGGTAAATAGGCGCCTTAAGTCATCTTAAATATAAAATCTTAATTGGAGCCTAACGTGTAACTCAAATGTTGATTTAAAACAATTTAACTTTATATCTTTTTATGACTTATTGTAAGCCAGTTCAAATTATTATTTGGAAAACGCGAATCTAAACGTTTTGGGTAGTTTCTTTTCGAATAATAAGCATGTTAAGATAAATATAAGACAGGTAGACAATAAGTTAACCGCAGTCGTTGTATCGTCAATGTAGTGGCATCGGAATTTACGATTGATAATTGAAGAGTGTGTTTCAAGACGCCGCGGCTTGCGGTCGGCCGAGACGCCCGCCACGCGCACGCGATCGCCCTATAACGTGTGGTCCAAGTAAACGAAACTTTTCTTATTCATACCTACCACTTAAATCATGGTCAGAGGTCGGGCATTAGCAACAAAATCACATATTTAAAGCTGGACATTCTAGAATCATTTGACTGCTCAATCTTTTGTGGCAATATTTCTAAAAGTATTGTAGCTCGTGAAAAAGGGTAGTCTAGATACACAAATGTAATGAGTATCTTATAGCAGCTACTTGCTCCACAGCTTACACTTTGGAGATGTGTTGCTGAAACAGCGTAATTTTTGCATGAGCCCTCAGGGCATCGGCAAATTACAGAAACCGCCGGCGGCGTAATTACGAGCGATTGTGCCGCGTGTGGGAAACTCAGTCGATTTATTAAGATTTAATCACGTCCAATTAAAAAACGCACTTTATTATTAGGATACTAAAGCCCTATTGAATTACATAGAGCTTCAAGCGGCGGCAAGATGCTACGGTGCTACGATGTGGACGTAGCGCATAGTTATAACCAATAATAAAACTATGTACCTACACGTCGTTCCACTTCTTCGTAAAGTCAGAAGCAATGGCTTGGAAAGTGTAACGATACATTTCACATTTACGAAAATTATGAAGTTTAATGGTAGTGGTAGGCGTATGAACAATCTAATAGTACCAAATACGGCACCTGTCTCAATTGTCCATTAATGGGTAAAAGAGAAAGGTGTATGTGGGATCGGTCTTCCCACGTGGAGGACCTCCCTGGCGCGCATACATTACAGCAAGCATTGTCGCCGCCTTACGGCCACACACATACCCAAACAAACACCACGGCCAATTGAAAATGACCTTAATTATTCTCGCTTTGATATTAAATTAATAAACTATAAAAAAAGTTAAATTTAATATCCTTTGTTTAGCTTTATAGCCTTTTAATCGTCCTTACAATTTTATATCTTAGCAACTCAGTTTTATGAGGAAGATTAAATACATGTACAACTCACAGAGATAGAAAGAGTATAAATGTATAAGTCCACGTTTTTAATAATTATGTTATATGCACATTGGTACCTTATAATTTCATAGGTAGTGTTAATTGTATCACATAATATCAATCCAGTACCACCGCCGTCGGCGGCGGCGTGCGCAAGCGCAGCTCCAGATAGCATTAGCATGTTAATGAAGGGGCGTGGCGGGCATATCCAGTCTCCCACGCGCATGCGCCTCTCCACACTCAGCGCCCAGTGATATATGCACTTTTTAATAACCAATTACATTATCCTACCTTTTCGATTTTATGACAAATGTTTAATTTTATTGTATATATTAACAAACAAAGTGGAACATTTTTAGACTGTACAAAATTTTTAAAGTACATAAGCTAACCTTAACATCCGTGTATAGAATTTTAGTGACACGCTCAAGATTTAACGTCTTCCATTACACGGTTTTTTATAACGTTATTTAAAATACCAGTGACATAGAAAACGTTCACCGATTCCAAAAACTGTTTAATAAGTATAACCCAGGTTCAGTGAAATGATCCTTGTAATATAGATTTTCCAGTCTTTGCGATATCTAATGGATAATATTATCTTTGGTCGACTTGATGTCACGCTTTAAATTATGTTTAAATATCTCGGTCTTTTTATTATTTATCTGTATCAATTTATTAATATGCGAAACAAAATAAGGTCACCATTATAGTTAACGCTTTATTCAATACTGTTGTCTTCATTTTAAAGGATGAGTGAGCCTTTACAATTAAAAATACTAAAACATCGTACAATAATAAAAATAAATATATTTTGCTCCGCTCTATTGAGAAGTTTTTAGAACTTTTTAGTGATACCAATAAAAAAAATTGAAATTAATAAAGAAAAGTTTGTTTCGATTATACATAAATTCCAAAGTGTTTCCTCTGATTTTCAGTAATGATTATTGTAGAATTTCGATAATTGGGTGAACACTAGTTACTATATGTATTTTAACGATGTAGAGTTAAATTTTAATTATAATATATAAAAAGCTATGTTGAATAATGAAGACAGTTTTTATCAAATTATAGGTAGTTTCTCAGACAGACTTAATATAAATTATAATAAAATATTGATATGAAATGTTATGTCTGTCAATTTTGGTATTTTGTAACAAAGTCGTTAAAATATGTTCTAAGTGCTAACCAGACTTAACATATACAACATTAATCAAATTCAGTAGTGATAGAATTACCTTTTCCCATTAACAGTTGCCTGACTTAACTTGTCGTAATTTTGACGCACTCAATTAACGTTTAAAATCATAAACATATAAAAACAAGAACAGTCTTTTTCACTACTAATCTACATGTAAACGTTTACCAATGATCACACTTAGAACTCATGATTTCATATCTTGGCATTTCGAATTTAGCCCATAAATTAACTCAATAATTGTGTACACTAATTGAAATAACTATAAAAAATATTATAGAGGAATTTAAAATTTTAGTTATTATGATATTTAATTATATTGATATTTCTCCATTCACAATTGAAAATTCTTATAACCTAAGTTAGAATAACTTTTTCGTTTATTTGTTAAAGGGTATTAAAGCAGGTATACCGTTTAGGTAGCTCGATTAACATAGTAACGAAGGGGCGGGCCTGCCAGTAACTCACGCCCGCACAAAATAAATAATTTCACTCCGGAATGCGTCTGTAATGGACCACTCATATTTGGTATCTAATGAAAGAATTTAAAAATATTTCAAAGCAGGAAGGTCGTAGAATCCATCATCTCGTTTTAATGTTTACGTGAAAATATCTCATGTCCATAATAATATTTAAAATACACATTTTTAATCTGTTTATGTTTGTTTTTTCAATTGTTTATTACTTTTGCCAAATTTCGGAGGTAATTGAAGCAATGAAAAACAGTGCTGTGATTTGACTCACAGCACTCATGGCTACACTAAGCTTCTCAATTTTGCCACGCGACATTACAAGTAGAATTTAAATTTATATTATTTGTTTGTGTTTTATGTGAACCACTTTATAATTATTTTCTTTTTTTTCAATATATCCGGCACCATAAACTATAGGATCATATAGTTGATTATATTGAAGTAAAAACTGCAACAAATTTATAAAACTAAACTAAACTGCAATCAATTAAAATAAAAAGAGAATAAGATAAACTGTTACGAAGTGATTCTGTTTATTTTAAATTATGAAAGGTATACGAAATATTTCACAAAAATTTGTGTGTTACGCGTAAATTAATTAATTTCTTTACTTATTGAGAAGATAGTTACACCATCGACCTTACACGCTTAAATTAGAATTAACACCATTAAATTCAAAAACCACTGTTTTTCCTTATCCCATAAAAACTTTTAAAACCGAACACTAAGACATAACATGCAATGGCAGTGAAGTAAATCACACTCAATATTCATTGAAAAATTACGCATTTCGCATCGTCACAATTCGCGCGAACCAGATTAATCTTACGATAATAAAGCCGAGATCGCTGATCAACCGTCCCTCGTCGGTATATTTTTATATTGTCCTCTAATTTACACGCCGGCCAATTAAGTATTGAAATAAGCCCCACATCGGAATTTGCTTTAGATTTGCGTACTGAAGAATTTTAATTGGTTATATTTTTATATTCCAAGCAATTTATTACCTCAACTCTGCGGTATGGTGCGGTGAAAGACGACCATTTATATAATAAAAGTACGCACGTTACTATTATATTAATATATATGTAATAAATGAGTTGTTCATTGTGAGAATAAAGTATAAAATTATTTTGGGACGTTTTCGATTAATGTATTTATACTATATAGAAATTTATAATCAATGTGGTAAAATATATCATTCATTACACTGGAAAACAGCATGTCTGTTGCATGAGATTTTTTACATGAATCTGGATGGTTTTTCCACGCTGATTTCGAAAATATATGCTGTATTTATGTAGCAGCTCTAGTTTTAGAGTTATGAAGTGACAGGGTTTCTCATTGAAAATGCACATAGTTTAAGTTTAAAAAAATGATTAGATGTATTATTCTGAATGAAATTTCCTTTTTTTGGATTTTCTAGAGTGAGATGTATTATGAGTACTATTTTGAATACTCCAACAATAATCAGCCATCATATGTTCATTCCAGTATCCCTGATACCTCGCCTCCATAGTGCGAATATCCTGGTGGAAGCGCTCTCCTTGTTCCTCGCTTAGGTCACCGAGATTTTCAGGAAAATGGTCTAGATGGCTGTGAAGATAGTGAAGCTTGATACTCATGTTGCATCCAAGCCGCTGGAAGTGTATCAGCAACTGTTCAACGTGCTGAATGTAGCCGTCAGACTTCCTATTGCCCAAAAAATTCCTCACTACCCAAACAAACTCTTTCCATGCACATTTCTCGGCAGCTGTCATATGGTTGACGAAATTTTTATCATCTATCAACTTCCTGATTTGTGGGCCATCGAAAATACCACCTTTGATTTTCTCATTACTCAATTTTGGAAACACTTTTACAATGTATTTGAAACATTCGCCATCTTTGTTTAGAGCTTTTACGAACTGTTTTATCAACCCCAGTTTTATATGCAAAGGAGGCAATATAATTCGGTCTCTGGGTACTAGTGGAGCATTAATTACATTTTGCTTACCGGGAATCAAAGCCTCCCTAGAAGGCCAGTCTCTTTTTGTCCAGTGCTCAGCTTTAGCTCGGCTGTTCCATAAGCATAGGAAACAGGGATATTTTGTATAGCCACTTTGTTGGCCCAGGAGAAAATTTACCATTTTCAAATCAACACATAAAACCCATTTATGTTCCTTGTACTTGATTTTGTCGAGAACTAAAGATATTGTAGAATATTCTTCTTTAACCTTTGTAGAATGAGCAATAGGTAAAGAACCAAGTTTGTTACCATTATGTAAAAGTACACATTTCAAACTTCGTTTCGACGAATCAATGAACAACCGCCACTGATTTGGATCATGCTTTTTTAATCCCATTGCAGACATTAGGCCCGGAATATCAGTACAAAACACAAAATTATCTTTTTGAGTAAAGAAAGGAAGTAAATGCTTTTCCCTGTTACGGTAATACGATATCTTCGTTTCTCTGGTCAACAAATTTCTTTCTTTCAATCGGGAAGCTAAAATTTCTGATGCCGTTTTAGACAGTCCAAGATCCCTGATCAAGTCATTTAGATCATCTTGATTTAGTGGTCGGGGACTACCGTAGCAATCAAAATCACTGTCGCTACCACTGTCGTCGTTTTTGGTTTGTCCGCTGCACTGGTCTGGATTTTCCGAAGATGTACATGGCTGCTGTGGTGTTGATGTGTCACTAATACTCAAGACTGGTCTTATGGCAGATTTTAAGTTTGGATATATCCACTTAGTGCAATTTTTATTGTTTATTCCTTTGATTTTCGTTACACAGAAACAACAGTCGTCATGATGGTTGGATGGTTCACGCCAAATCATAGGAGCTTTGTATTTGAAAGTGGGTATTTTTTTGTTTGCCCACAGTTGCAAAGATTCAACACAATTTTTACATACCAAACTTGGTATCCAAGGTTTAGCGTTTGACGGCAACGGAAACCCAAAGTAGTCCGAGTATGCCTTTTTCACAAAGTCCGACACATTTAAACGAAATTTTGTGAACATATATTCTCCACAAATAACACAAAAACAATCAGGATTATTTAAACACGTCCTTCTTGAGGAAGACATAATGAAATTTATAAAGGAACTAGTTAAGTTACACCGCTATTGATAGAAACTATCGACTACTTATGTAAATTCAAGACGGTACCTGTATCTCACTAACGAGAGCTGCTACAAAAAATCTAAGGGTAGATTTGAAATCAGCGCACCCAAATTAGTAAACAACAGTAGAAAAACTTCATGCAACAAAAAAAAAGTTTTATTTTGTTTTCCTGTGTTATGTATACCTATATATTAAGTAAGCAACATTAAATGTCCCACTGCTGGGCAAAAGTCTTCTTACTTGTAGCGAAAGTTTGGAACTTGCTCCATTACGCTGGAGATTGGATTTAGAAGATTTTCATCAAAATCCGAGCACGAGATAAATTATAAAAATTAATTGAGCACGTCAGAATCGGTAGTTCTTTCCAAGGTTGTAACCCGTAATTCTCGGATAAGATTCAAGTTATCCAGCCACTGAGCCCTCTCAGCTTGATATTAAAATAAAAATCATTTCGACATGGCATACTGTACGAATATATGACCTCAAACGGTCAAGTCGTTCAGAATTTACACGATCACTAACAGACTAACCAAAGATTTATAAATAAAGATTGTATCATTTGAAGAGTGTATGTATGATAAATTATATTTTGAATTAAATATTATAGCAATATCAAAAAATTGCCCGTTATCTCTGGATAATGTAAAATGTTATTTATTTATTGAAAATAATAGGTGTCATTAATATGTTCAAATAAAGATTTTATCAATAAACAAATTCATCTCAAATTTGTCGAGAAGTGGTCGGCTGATTTAATAACAAAAGTAACCTGTATATATATTATTAAAATAAAAAAAAAATACAATGACTTTCTGTACTGTTTTTAATTAACAAGAAATAAAGTAATAGGTTCTAAATGAAGTTGTCCGAAGTGAAGATGCAAAGCAAGTTCAGTACAGGGCTCAGTTAAATGAGTAAAATAAATATAAACCAAGGACATAAATATCGTATTTGTTGGAGCTGCGGCAGATGGGGTCGTGCGTACAGTGGGTGGCATCGACATTCGTCACCGCAGCCAAAGAGTGGGTTTACCATGAGCAGAGTGTAGACACGAATGGTAACATCTTCTATGCGAAAAAGGAATCCTGTCTTAAATTATATTAAACATAATATTAATTATGTAATTTTTTATATTTTGAAAATCTATATTAATAACATAAACGTGAAAGTCACTCTGTCTGTCTCTGTCTGTCGCTCTTTCAAAACCAAAAGGCTTAACGAAATTTGATGAAATTTAGTATGAAGCAAATTTGAACTTGAAGGAGATAGGCTACTTTTGTTGCCTAAAACATGACAATCAACACATTTAACGCGAGCGAAACCGTGCGTCAACTAGTTTTTAATAATTAGGGAAATATTACAATTTAACAATTCAATCTTAAATAATTATTGTTGATCTTTTACTTTAAATGAGATTATTATTATTACAATTTTATATACTTATATATATATATAAAGTATCATTCTCAATTTAAAAAAAAAAAATAAGACCAAATAACACAATAAGTAGATTAAAGCTATTACTTCCGCGTTATATTTTTGGATGTAACATACGAAACGTGATTGCGATACATATTAAAAATAATGTTATAATTTCTAGTAACTTTAATAGCTTATCCAAAAATTCTTAATCCTAGTGATGAGAGTAGAACTCGCGGTGGCCGCTATCACAAGCATCGCGCTCTATGCAAATGTAGTTTTTGCAGCTACCAATTGAGGGGCAGAACGAGCAATCTCACAACTGGGTGGCCCAAGTTATATATATGTTTATATTTGCTACTTAACAAATTTTAACCGAATCTTGTATATTGATAGCGATTTTTGTCCTAGTGGTTATGGAACGATGGCTGAATATAAAAATTCGATTATAGTGTCCTTTCGAAGAGCTCCAGTCGTAGGTGTGTAGCAGGGCAGTAGTGTGTACATTGCAATTTATTAAATTGTACTAAATTCTCAAAAAATATTGTCCGGTTAGATCGCGGTACTACGGCTGTATAAAAAAATGTAAACATTCTTACTGAACTAATGTACGCTATTTGATATTTTAAAAAATTAAACGTTTAGTAAGTATTTTCAATTTAAAGGTTTACAGTTAAATGAAATCAAAACAAAACATATGATAGGGGTCAACCTTACTAAAAAATGTTTTGAATAGGTAAACGCGAAGTTTCGCGGGAGACACACTGCTATTAAGTTAACAGTAATAGTTAAAGCTAGTTATTATTTAGGAATAGCTTTCTTTCAATGAAAAAAATGTGAACGTTGCAGTAAGATAAATAAAATACTTGAAAGAAATATTTTCTTAAATTTGCGCAAAGTTTAAAAATCATCATCAACATCGACAGATTATCGATTGAAATGTTTACTTTATCTTTAACAAAATTTATTAAGTAAATTAAATCTTCATATGATTACTAATTTCTTTATTAACCAATTTTCGATCAGCTTGTGCTCACGTGTAATAAAATCTTGAACTAAAACTATACTTATTTACACTTTCTTTTTATAATTTGTATTGCTTATGCTCATTGTAATTCTTTCAATTCAATAGACACTCAAATATAAACAGTCATTCATCCTAACACAATCGCTATTCTAATAAATGTCACTAATTGTATCTATAGACGACAACAGCATGAATGCTCCATGGAACAACAACTATTTTACATATTATTATAATATTCAAAAATTGCTCTCAACAACTGAGTCATCCTCCGTCAAATCTGTGTTCAGTCCTGTTTAAGGTGGAGCGAGGACAAATATTTTATTCTGGGCTGTTAACAATTTTAACATTTCATTAAAGCATTTATTTATATTTTAATTGCTTTCTTACGTTTTGTTACTTATATTGAGTTGAAAAATGAAATACGTGTTTACTGTTTTTATAAAACTTTCAACCTTGTTTTATAGATTTTTTTACCATCCTCTGCTGATGCCCTGTTATCGTAGATCTACAATCTCGCACGTGACATTATCGAAGTGCCTCGCAGAGCTGCTCCTTAAGACAATATTTTTTGCGCGCACGGCTCACTGCGACACGACAATAAATTAGATGCGTTGAAATGTTTGTGTTGTGGCGTCGCGGCCGCTGTCGGCGACGCCGCGCGCGCATACATTAGCGCACAATACCGCGGGGGGCGCCCATTGTGTCCTCACACTACCACCCCCTCCGGACCCCTCACCTTGCCCGACCTATACGCCCCTAATGAAGGATTCAACGCGAGACCTGCAATTATGAGATAAAAATCGGACCATGTGTGGTCACAGAACTTAAGCCTCTTATACCTTAACATTTCTTCTTAGCTTTACCTCAATTGTACAATGATCGAGTTCGCGGAGTACGATTAGGGTTGTGCACGCACTAATTTTGGGTTTCCGCGGGTTCCGTGCCGACTAATGACCAGATAATTGTATAGCAGGTGCGCGCGCGCCGACGCACGCCAGCCGCACACGCCAAGTGGATTAGATGGTAGAAGTAAAGATTTTTTTTTTCATTTTTATACTAACTATAAAATTTACCGACATAACTATTTTTCTAGGTATTTCTATAATTTTAAAAATATAATAAGTATGTATTCATATTTATACTTGTGTACATATACATATATACATACAAATGTCACAAAATATACTCACATATTACATATTATATACAAAATAACAGTTCGTTTGAATATTGTCAAGTATCCAAACGCGGTACGAAAGACACGAAACAGCTGTCTGATGAAATTTCAATGCACTTTTTGCCGCTTTTTGTCGCTATATTTACGTTAAAAAACAGCAAAGTGCATGTAACCCTTAAGATCAAGTGTCACCACATTGACAACTGTTTTAGATAAAAAAATGCATCAGTATCTCTGTTTCCTTTAATTATCAGATAACTTACCGCCAATTATTATTAAACCTCAATAATATTAATTTGTTTAAAAATTATATAATAACTCTTGTGACCGGTCAATTTCATATGACATATTAATTTCTAAAATTTAATATTTAAATAAAAAATAAATACATTAATTATATCTTGTCCTATTATATATAATTGACAAGTTTTTTATTTTATTATAATATTATATATTACAATAAAAATATTCGTTTAAACTTTAAAGAATATTAAATAACGTTTACTTCCTAAAAGCTATTGACTACATAGTCAAATCCTATATACCACATTATACATGAAAGCAAGCTGTTATAGCAAAAAGGAACTTTTTCTGGGACCACCTGGTACGCACCCGCCAGTCAAATATAAAAAAAATTAAGGGAAAAAACGTCATAATATTTGAATATTTCACAAAAAACAATTAAGGCTGCCGCACGTCACCTGTCGCTGGCACGAGATACACATTTGCATAGAGACTGTTTTCTAAGAGTCAGCATTAATCTTATGCACCGTAAACATTGTGTTCTTTATAATCGAAGACATCTTTTTATCCCGATAACAACTTAGTGTTGAACAATTTTTTAGGTTATTGTGTTAAAAACAGCAAGAAGATATACATATTTAAATAAATCGATAACAACCGTCTTTTATCATAATATGTAGATCAAAACAATTTATTATTAATAGTTCGTAAAATTATATTATGCTTACAAGATGCTGGGTATAGATACTTCTTCTATATATTTTTTCTGTATTCTAATTTTATCTTAAAGCTGGTGATTTCCAGTTAAGCTTTACGCGCAGTGGATCTACAGAAAGGCAAATATGTAAACTTTCAGAATTTAACCTATATTTAAGTAATTAAAAGTATAGTATAACGTATATTATTTGATAATATACTTGCTCGTAACCTAATAATAAGTATTATTGATAATGTCGAATTTATTAATAAAATAAATTTATAAATTATTAAATACCAATAATATTCTTGAGGTGTTTTTAGCATACAGCTCACAATTAAATTTGCCGAAATAGACATAACTGTATCACAAACGTTAGTACATGTATAGGTCTAGTGAGTATCTAATTTTCGTTATATATTATTTAAAACGTATCTTGAACGACGGATATTTCTTATTATTAATAATGTCACTTATCGAAATAAAAATAAAATGCTTAATCATGGTGAATTTAGAATCGTCCACTTCAAGTCTTTGGTAATCGCAGTGTTCCCAATATTTTCATAGTTAATGGAAATAATTAGTAAGTAGCGCAAGTAAAGATATAATTATTAATACTAATAATTATATGCAAAATGATATTTATAACTAAAAGGACAAACTCCAAGGGAGATAATCTCTAAGACTTGCAATCTTCATAGAAAATATAAAAGGTGTTAGAGATAGTGCACAGGTGAGTGCGTTAAAATAGGTGTAGTCTCTTATCTCTATAACTATGAAATTGGCCTCTCAGTATAATGAGACTGCAACCCAACGCTGCCGGAAAGATCAAGATCAATGGGTCTACGTGCTTACCGAAATGTGGAAGAGTTAAACTGTCACATTCCTTGACACAGGCACACGCGAGAACTTGACATCTAGAACATTATCATATCTACAAAATATAAGCTAACTGGTGGACCAATGTATCGATGTAATATAATAGTAACAGTAGGTAATTCTCATAGTTCTTGTAAGGTATTTGACGAGGTACAATATTCTTTATATTCTATATATTGCACGTGTTGTCACGGTCATTGTCTATTAAAAGCACAATCAGGCCGGGTAATGTAAATACGAGCTCATCTATTGTAAGCGGGAACAATTCTGTGTTTTGGCTGCCTGTCGCTGACTAACAGCATTTATAACGTGAACTACGATTATTTGAACTGTATATTTCCTTGATTATAATAACATCTTCATAATATCATTATTGCCATATGGAATGCTAATTGAGTGAAATATTAGTCCTGATTCCTATACTGTGTCGTACCTAAATATAAATTAAATTAATAATATATTAGTTGCAGTCATATATGTTCGTGGCTCCAAATAGGTATTAACGGCAATAATATTTCGATTTTTAATGTAAGTGAGCCAGTATAACTACTGGCGTATGAGACGTAATTAATTACCTAAATTACCGAGGTTGGTGGCGGTAAATAGTCGTGGTCACCATTAACCATCAGAGGGCTATAAATTGGCCAAATACTGATAAATTAAAAAATTGTATTACATCCTAGAGAAGAGTTATGCCGAATGCTAAGTATTTTCTAGGGAGATAAAGGATTTTTAAATATACATATAACGAGGAGTTAGGCATCAACTCGTTATCAGACATGATGATATTCGAAATATAAGTTTGCGTCCTCTCTTTTTTCGATATTCTCTCAAATATGACTTTTCGGCTGTCAGGTGTTCTTTTACTTTTTCGTGCTACTGACGTTGCCAGCAAAAAAAACCACAGTTATCCCAATACTAATTTATAGTATATACTAATGCATATATTTAGTAAAAGTTTTCGCGTCTAATTTGCCCCAGTCAACCAGCCGTACGAGCCGACACAGCGCTGACATGTCTTTTCACACTCTCCACATAATTTATGTTATTTTTTAACATCCTTAGAAGACAAATATTAAGCGAAATACTTTAAACTGTTTGGCCATCTATTTTGTTAAGGTTCTGAACAACATAAAACATTTTATTAATTTCTAATTGTTCTCATCCAAAATACCGTACCAATCATTATTTAATTGAGAAAACAGAGGTAGGTTTATGTAGTAATCATATTCTTGGGTCGATACAAAATTATGCCATTAAATAAATAGTACCATATTTTTAATACTATGTATGGATTTTTAACGGTTAAGAGCGGCGTGTAATCATCATAATAACGAAGCGTAATGCGTAGGAACATGCATGGTGCAGTTGGTAGCGCCGCCGTGGGCTCTCGTGCCATCGCGCTCCAATTTCAAATGCAAATTTACACAAAACAAAACATTGCCTATACTACCGTTTCGATCTACCTCATATGCCGTATCACAGAACTTCGTAAACATTATATTCCTATGTTGAACGTGCCAAAATAAATTTTTATAGCAATCGATCGCGAATAATGTTCCGTGATAGAGCCTTGTGCAAGGATTTGACCGATTGCATGTCAAGAGCAATGCGCAACACATCCATAGCCTCCAGGTTATTATTTATTAAACTTCCCTTATATCCGATCGTTTATAGGAAATGTAAATGGTTATAAAATCTTTTTTTACAAATTCATATTCGGCAGAATGATCAATTTGAATATTTTGATAGCACGCCAAGCGTACCGTATTAAACGCACCGAACATCGACTCGTAATCGTACTATCATTACAAGAAATGATGGTACGCAACATTGGAGTTCTTAGAAAAGCAAATAATATTGAGTATTGAGCCAGTCATACGACAAACTACGTCGTATTTCTTATGAACATGATAGATGAAGCTAGAGTGTACTGGCGGTCGTCGTAAGCGTAACCGAATTTCGGTTAATGCGGGCAGCAAGGCCGGTCAATCACATTAGCAATAGACGTGCGTAACGTGGTGTAACATATGACTCACTGACTGAATCACTTTCACATCTCAAGCCGCTATTCTATACTGTTTTTCTTCCAGCTCTATGAGTTGCAAGTAGAGTTACGCAACATACGATACGAATATTACGTTCCTGAAAATGTTGTCTATATATATCATGTCATATTAAATAGAACAAAATAAATATGTTACTTACAAATTGTTGTTCGAACTTAGTTTATAAAATAAAAACATTTAAAAGTAAAATAATATGTAACATCAATTAAATTTATTTTAAAATAATAAAGGTAATATTTATCAATTTTAAACTGTAGAAACTTTTAATATGTAATAATGTTAATACTTTAATAAAATCGTTCTATTAAATAAATTACAAGCCGATTAAATTAAAATCCTTGTAATTGGCATGGGGATGTGTGTAGAGGCGATGTATCGATTTTAAGTCGATCAGGAAGGCTCAATTTGCCGGCGCTACTAAATCATTCGACAAAAGCACCGCCAGATATACGTCCGATCTAAATCGATTTGTCCAAATTATGACGGGAGCTAATTTACTTCAACCAGCCAACCTGATCCACGATTATTATTACCCGCCTCATAAAAAAACAAGCTTTCGCTAATCGTGTAAAGATTAGCAGCATATTTTTGCTGTTACAACCTTAGCTATATGTTTAACGTCTAAATACATTTAGTAATGCGTTTTTACTTTTAAATTTTCTATTAATTTAAATCCGTTAGTCAAATAATCAAAAAACTCGATGTCGACTAATGACTTTACAAAAATATTGGGTCCATGGTAGAAAGGGGAATGACTGTCTGTTTGGAGTAGATTAACAAAAATTTTATATTAATACGACAGACTCGCGCCATATGTCGGGATCGTTAACTAATGCAGTACCTTGACGTCCCGTTACCTCCAGTAGTAAAACGGAACAGTTCTCGATTATGTTCTGCTTGAATTAATGGATAGTGAAGTGAAATTATAAAATACGACATATACTTCGGATAAGTTTTTTACTGAAAACATAACAATATTATGATGAATTTAAATGTTAATATGCAGCACGAATAAGATGAAATATATAAAAATTTATTATCGTATTAAACATTTCATGAGAGTTTTAAAGATTACAGTGTGGTCGGTGTGATGAAATGAATGAATGAATTAAACATAAGAAGTATTTCAAAATTGCTTCTCCAAACTATCCTATATACTATATACCTTCTAGAGATTCGTATGTTCTTGACGTTACGGTTCGTTCATTTTTCCCTAAATATTTTATACCGGTTATCGAAGAAATTTTCATATTAAATACCTACAGATAGAAATATAGTTTGTACAATAACTGCCCACCTCGGTTTCACAAGGGTGGGCAGTTATTGGAATATATTATTTTATTTAATGTAATAATACAGCTTAGTTAAAAAAAACACTTACCATTCCTATCTTAAAACTTACAAAAATCATCTATTTTTTAAACAATTTATTCTAATAATTTAATCTTATTTATTTTTTATCTTTAATCAAAAATCTCCAACTTTTTTAAAACAGGTTAAGAGATTATTTATCTGTTGTCCAATATTTTTTGTGAATTGAATGCTTTACGTTTACATATATCAATTACAAACGTACATCTTTAAAAGTCGTTTTATTTCACAAACCTACGCGAAAACTTAATATTTACTTACAAAGGAAAGCCTTTTCGCCTAAATTTATGAGACCTATTTTCCTTTCTATTAAAAGGTTTGTTTAGATTAATATTAAGTTTCAATGTCATGTCACAAGCAAGTTTTACTTCAACGCTGAACACAAGATGAATAATTGTGATGAATTAATTATTAAGATAGGCTTGGCCGAATAGAATTTCGTAATCTTTGCTCATAGTCTATATGCGTATTTTGTAAAGTATACATATATATTATATTTAAACTTATAAAATATGTTGATTTTTTGAATAGCCACAAAAAATTACTGTATTTTAAAGATCTTTTAAAACCCAATACGATAATTTATGACCTACATACGCCCCTACAAGCATTCTCACCTACAGACTTATAAGCACATTAGTAAAGGCACCTCTCCAAATGGCGATCATAATGACTTACGATTTGTGTCGACGCCATCTTGCGAATAAATATTGGGCAAATTAACCTCCTGGTGCCCACCTGCCATTGTTGCTAATAACTAGGCACCCATGTGTTGACCGATAAGCTCTTTGAGAATCGTGTTAACAAACCGTGAAATGTCATTACCAGGATCAAAAATTTGTGCCGATCCATCTGTTTCTTCATTTAAGTTAAACTTGAGGTTCTGTACATTAAATATATTTTGTTGACATAACAAGTTGTAAAATTAATTTATGAAATATATCATTAATATATTTTAATTTAGTAAAAGAAATTTCGACAGAACTTTTTTATAATCATTTATAATGTCAACAACGGTAGTAAAATCAAAACCAAAATATACTTCATTGAAGTTGGCTTTTACAAGCACTTTTGGCCCGTCAATTCACAAACTATATTAAGTAAAGTGCCATTTCGGAATGCAGATTTTACCGAAAAGTACCAGTAAGAAATTCAGTAGTTACTCATTTTAAACATTTAAATATATTTGTATTTTAGGCATGTTAGTTAAATACAATTACACATGTATATAATACATATACTGCCTGGGAGTCAACGAGTATTAGCTCCACGATTTTTTATCATCCATATAACCTTGTATTTAATAAAATGCATTATTTACCTATTTGAATTTATGAAATAGCAAAGTAAAAATATCTGCGGAATTTTACTACAGAACTTGGAAAAAAGTCACGAATTAGGCGTTAGTACAATGACGCTTCTTTTCTTTACAAAATTATATAACCGCACTCATCACAGTTGAAAATTGGCGATTCAACAGTACTTGAACACTATGGTTATTTCAGAATCCTAACATTTTATAATACTTAAAATTTAAAATGGCTCAAAAGATTGAATAAGTTACTGCTTATTTAATGCAATTTTTTTTTACTCATATTATTCAAGTTACAACAAAGGTTTATGAATAAATTTTAACATTCGATATAACAAAGTAAAAACACATTCAATTTCTAATGCAATATTCACTAAAATCATATTCTAAAATACAATGAATGCAAACAGTTCTGGCAAATCTCAATACATAAAACACAAAACAGAATTGTATAAACAGAAATAGAGAACACAATGGTAAATTATACAAACAACAAATGATCTATAAATAATAAAGTAAATCGTTAAATAATTATCCGCATCATGTAAGATGATATAAGGCGCAAACATATTTATTTATAATTATTTGTGCTTTAATTTTTAACAGTAAATAAAAATAAACACAAAAAATTAAATTCGTCGTAAGAGTTTTGAGACTAAATTATATTTTTACTAACAAATGTTTTACCCCTGTACCGTAAGCATCGCCTTAATTTGAAAACAAATGTTTTACTAACTTTGCCATTACTTGCTTACCTGAGACAATACATTACTTATTGTACTTTCAGACCTTATCGTCCAAATTGCTTAACATCTGGAATGGATTACAAATATGATTGTAAAGGTGTATCCTTTCCAGATGTGTTTTTAAATGAACGCAAAGTATCAGCGCGCTTAATTTAAAAATACGATATAATAATGTTATTGTTAGTTATTATCCAAAAATGTATTTATCTATTTCTCTTTCATGACGAGTTACAGAACGTAAATAGATCACAGTTTAGCATATTCTTCCCTCATTAAGCGGAACGTGGTAGATTATTCCACCTGCATGATCCTCACGATGTTTCCTTCCCCTCAATCTGAGGATAAACATATGAAACCTCAGAGGCAAACCTCTTCCTTACAATAAAGCCGCGATCATCCGTTCATATCTGCGCTAGGCCACCTCCTTTTATAGCTTTATATCATAAGCAATGATTATATTTTTATTTCGTTTGGAGTAACCAGTAGTAAGTATTTGGAAACGATACTAATGTATTAATAATCAACAATAAATATTTTATCACACAAGCTGGACAATAACTGGTACAGTAGATAAAGTACATACAGACTTTTTTTTATTATGAGTTAAATTTTAACTAATTAAAATATAATTAAAATAAATAAATCCATATCATATGATATGGATTTATTTATTTTGTCTTTTAATCGATATTTTTTGAGTCTATTGTGAATTGTTACTTAACGTTTTTATTGTATGGTTTTCCGTCTTTAAAAACCTCAATAAGCTAACTTTTACTTAAGGTTCATGGAAATGTTATGATTTTTAGTAGAATGATATTTCATATAAATAATATATTATGTGATACTATTATTTCAAAAAATAATCTATAAATAATGCTTTTCAATGGGTATACATTTAAATTATCTACATCTACTGATTATTCCTCTGAGGTAGAATAAATTATTTTCTGTTGGTCAGAATATTGTGACTGATAAATTAAGAAGTTTAAACCGAAGTACTGATTCTAATCACGATATTCTGTGACCCGGTTAATAGCAAAACCTTATCTACAATTTTAAAAATAAATTGTATAATATTACCAGACGAAAAATTAAAGTTTGAATTCACCTTGTAATATATTTTATAACAGGTTATTATTAGATAATTGCTCACTTCGTTTATTACATATAAATTTAGTTATAATATTCTATTCGCATTATATCGCGAATGGATTATTATAAAGAACATTTTCAAACGTTCGATCGTGTTTGAATGACAAACACACAAACATTCGATGATGAACACAAGATGAAGATGAATCGTAGTCGCCGCGTCATTTTTAATATGCTCTTGTTGATACTATTCTGGGGAATTAAGTTAATTCGTAGTACTATCTATTATAGAACAGATATAAAGTTATGTGTCATTAATTCATTCGGTACAAGGGCACTCTTAAAAAGATGTTGATTTTTAAATTTCCATTATTGTATAAAAATGGGTTTAAAACTGAACCTATTAACTATAAGAAAAAACGCTTTTCGAAGCACTATCCGCCCTCGGAACCGGAACCACCCTCTCAAATGGCAACCACCACTCCTAAACATAAAAAAAGTCTATCGAACCGAGCAGCGGACCGAACAATACTAATTAAACTGAGACGATCGCCTCGTCGGCGAAATCAGTCTGCGCGGTGCGTTCGTATGGGGAGGTTGTGTTTCTCATACTCCCAACGACTACTACTTACGATCGCGTCTTCAACGTCGAGCGTCTTACCAAATTAAAAATATAATAAACAAATAATTAACTACCTCATAAATAGTGACATTTGAAGTGTTGTGAAGAACATATAATAACGTTAAAAAACCGTTTTTGGTGTCGATAAAATTTAATTGAAACATACATGATGGGTAAGTTTGAAAAATACTTCTTTTTGACAGATGACAATTATGATATGAAACAAACATCTGTTTTGGTTATTATATCATGTCATTTATCGTCTATATTAAGTTAAACTACACATAATAATAATTTATATAGTCAACATAAATATGTTTCTATTAACGAATGATGTATAACTATGAAATGAACTGACTCATATATAATTGAAATAGTTTTAATTATATCACTTTCGTGTAAGTATATTTCAGTTCAGTTAGAATAACCTTTGCCGCTATTCTATTATTATTAAAACGCTTTGGATTCATGCCGTTCTTAAAATAGTAAAAAAATATCGATTATTCGTTTACGATTCTAACCATAAATCGTATGTTATCATTTTACTAAAATCCATTACCGAATATCCATATAGTTCATATATTTCTCTTCGTATATTTAGTTATTTAAAATGTATTAAATATATATTTTTTTAATAATTAAAAAATAATTCTAATTTTAAATATGTTATTGAAAAATTTTGCTTAATTTTTGAATAATAAAAAAATAATGTCATTGACAGCTAGCCTATTCTAGGTACTGTACATTTTTTTAATTTTCTGGGTTAATCGATTTAGAAAAATATTTCGAATTTTTAATCGAGTGTTATGCAATACTTATTTTTACCAAAAATGATGAGCGTATAAGATCTCTTGGTAAATTTTAATTTAGTGTATGCAATATTTATAAACGATTATTTATTTTACAAAATGACACATTTATATTAAGATCATTTTTAATTTACGAAACACCGTTATAACTAACTATTAAATTACCAAACACAATTTTACCTTTTAAAATTTCACTATAACGTCAAATTATTTGAATCACAATGAAAATAATACACCTGCGTGCATGTTCTATATTGTGTTTTTCGCAACAAATTAAGTAAGACTACTGAATATATACGCTGTTTTCTACTTTGAACTACATGCAAGGTCTAAAGTAAAATTAGCAACACGAAATCAATATCGAGTAACCGAAGTTGCACATTAACTTCAATAGATACTTATGCAGGTATAGTATGTTTACTATCTAGTTTTTACCAACATAACATGTAATATGATCCTATTTATGATATTTACATATTTTAAATTCTACTTGATATACGTCGCAGACAATTACCTTTTTTTTAACAATGACGCAATATTGGTATACTCCGGAACTAGCTTATACACGTCGCAACAAGTTTGCCGTTATATAAAGGACATAACGCGAATTAATTAAAAAATATTTACTATCAAATTGTCAAAGTAAAATATGCTATTTAAAATTTAGGGTTCTGTGATGAACTAAGTTTAAAGACTGTGCCTTCTCGCTTGCAAAATGTATGAGGTACTTTCACGGTATCGTAATAATGCAAAGAGACTTGAAGAGATTAAAACATAATAGTGCGGAGGTGGGCGCGTGGGAACGCTCCCAGCGTTCACGTGCCCAACACATCAGTTCACCACACTAAATCTACCATTAATATGCTAGATTTAGATAAACTTCTCGTTAAAATTTACAGTTAAAGAAGTCATTAACTTCATAACTGCGCCGCTCGCAAACAATACATGATATTTTAAATGCTATCGAAATTTGGAATTAATTTGGAAATTCTGTCGATTTTTGTAATATAGACAGATCGAAACTTGTTAATTGCTATCAAGTAAAATTCATTTATCTTATACTCTGCTTCTTCTAAATAATCAATACTTAATATATGTACCTACTAACATAATTTTTGTTCTTATTTAATAACACTAATGTGCAGAGTATTTAGTTATAATATTACTATAACGCTAATAATTTAAATTACATTCTTTTTTTAAATTATATATTTTTTTTTTATTAAAAAACGATAAAAGATCAATTTTATTTATTATGCCCAATTAATCGATACTTAAAAAATAATTTATTAGGTTACATTTACATTATAAAGTATTCTATAGCCACCTAGTTCAAATACATACACCTAAACAGTCTATTTAATATAATAGTAATACTCAATTAAAAAAAAGAATTGAAAGGCATTAGGACCGAACCATTGCACGTTTGATATTTGTGAGTTGAAATGATGAATAATAATGTAAGTTATTGAAATGGGTAGTTCGTCGCGTAGGCTCGCGCGCTCGTTTGACGAGACGGCAATAGTGCCTAGTTAGTGGTTCCGGATACGAATCGGACGTGTCGGATGTCGGCGTGAGTCACGTGGCGCCCACGCTGGATTCAGTGCGCCCACTGGCGCCCAGCCCGCGCAAATCCTGAGGTGTATCGATTTATTGTTCTATGATTAAATCGATTTATTTTAGTTTAATTGGATATTTTCAATTCATTGCATTGTTAGAAGTTAAATATCGAATAAAGATTTTCCTATTCAAAATCCTATAATCTTATATCATATAATCTCAGTAAGGTAATCTAAATTCAAATAGTAAAAATAGATATGTAAATGTTAAAAAAACAATTACATATGCAAATTCTTCGAGTCTGTTTTTCAAATTAAATATAGGTACGTACATATTCCCTGTTGCCGCGACAGATATAGCCGGCGTCTGCGGCGCGTCTAGGCTATTTAGGTTTTGGCATTGGGCATTTGCAGTGTCGTGGGAAACTGAGTTGAACGACTGCGGAGACAATGCGGTGGCCTGCGATGGATTGCGGGCCGACTCGCGGCTCGAGACCAGTCGTTCACCGGCGCACCGACCGCGCCGCCCACCTGCGACCTGCTCTTTACCACTGCCCCATAACTATGCGAACTTGCTCATAAACGAATTATGGCACTTAAGTGTTACTGGCTAGTTTATTTTCATATTGCATAGGTACCTACTCGTTACTACTACTACTACTCAAACTTGTAATCTTTTAGATTTGTTTATAGTTGTGCATAAAACAATTACGCAACATACGACACGTTATTTAATTAAATTTGTAGTGCAAAACTTCCAACAGTTACAATAAAATATAAGTATGTAGGTGAACGAAAAGGACGACATTTGAATTTTCTACAAATTTTCACATAAATTAAAGTGTATATGTACTTAAAGAAACGAAAATACATAATCGTCGACAACAAAACAATTAGTCTAATTCCAAAAAAAAACGATTCTAAAAGTAATTCTGATGAAATCGCAGATAACAGTCTCCCATGCTAGTCTAGTCTTAAAAACAGCTAAAAAATAAGAGCTAATGTGTTTATCGATGTCGATGCTGTCTCCGAGGGTGGCGGTCGATAACTCGATAGGCCTGGACGCGTGCCAGCTCGCCGCCGCCGTCGCCGGCCCGCGAACTGCGACTCGACGCGACATTAATCCACCCTCATAAAGCTAAAGTGTCTCACATATTATTTGTCATACCGAAATAAAAATGTGTCAAAGAAAGCATTTGAGAAATATTAAATCCATAAAATAAAAACAATTTTATTTTTATACTTTCAAAAGAATATTTTTTGGTAGAGTTACGTCAGTATACGTAATGAATAATCATTGATTTTATATTTAATTGCGTATAATTTAAACCGTGCGAGAATTTTAAAAATAAAGAACATTTATATCTCGATTGTGATGATGATAATAAATTTTACAAGCACTTTCGTAGATATTTAAACAAATACGAAATGTTCATCGAGTTTGTAATATAAAAAAATATTGCAATTTATGTATAATACGAGTATTAGATTGAATACCTAATATAACTTTTTAATTTATTGCCAAGAAGAAAAAGAGATGAATAATTGACGTTAACAAAAAACTAATTTAAATTATCAGCAACGAATTTAATTCCCAGTGCATACATTTATTTTTATTACTTCGTTTAACACTTGAACTTTAGAAAAAACTTACTCTTGTTACATAAATATTCTTAGGAAAGTAGAGGTGATTTATCATTGTCTTAAGATACACAATGGGTCAATATTTATTTACTTAATACAATAATATTTTCGTTATATCGCTTATAATCGATTTCAACGCTGACGGAGCCGCTATTGAAATTTAATAGTTCTTTTCAAACAATATACTTATCGAGCAGATCAGACGATTACACAAACCGTTAAATTAATAAAAGCGTCAAATAGATTTCCGCTATTAAAATCTCAACTTTTAAAATAAATAATATTTTTTAAGTTGGTGAAACTAGATTTTCATAAATATAAAAACTTAAAAATTATATATTTTAAATTATCTTTTATTGCGGGTCATAGGTAAATCGACGCTTTCACTGAGATAGGTACCGTTTGCATTGATCTAATTTTTCCTTTTTCTTTTTGATATTACATGCTTAAATCAGTTTAAGAATAGCATGAATTATACTGTTAGTTCAAAGGCGGCCAAGTTTGTCCAATAATCTAATACGAGTATGTTAAGAATTCTATAAATTTTGTTTCTGTAAATGTTAGTCCATATAGTATACAATGTTCATAATTATTTTTAGTGTTATTTGTGATCATATTGATCAGTATAGTAGCATAACCTATATTTTTTACTTGAAGTGTTTTTAAAATATCAGTTCAATTTATTTTATTTTTAAATATTTATATCGCTACAATGTATCCATTATATTTTCTCCTATGCAATATATTAAAACAATTATTTTATGCGACATAATAAATTACATTTATTATTAATTTGAGGGCAGTACCTACTTGTTTATTCATGTGACGTTTAAAAATATTTATTTATTTACCTGTTATAATCTCTATGCACACAGGAATAGTTAGTAATTAATTACTCATTCAGCATTTGCTTACGTTCACCTACGTTTTATTAAGGATAATAATTATAAACAGTGATGATTGATATTTTGAAAAGGCGAATGTTTTAATTAATATAATTTTCAAGGGCAAGGAAAATAATGGAATGTTTTTTTTTTTCAGATGAGCGGCAAGCGTACACGTAGCTATAGATGCGCAGTACACCAGAGAGACCGTGAGGTCAGCTCGGAAAACGACTTCCATCTTATATTAGAAGATCCTACACTTTTTGCAAGGTAAAACGAAATTAAAATCTCTAACTGAATAGTGTAAATTATACCCTTTTACTTTTTTGGCATCTGCATAGATTTTTTTAAGATGTGGATATTTAAAGGCTCATATTTAGTCTACGGTGATATTTTTAACAAAAATGACACCAAAAAGTTCTGCTACATTCAATCTGGTACGCCGTGACTCTCAACACACTGACGTCAATTTAATTCCCATTACAATGTTTTCATATTAAATTTCCAGTGCAATGTGAACAAACAAACTGCAATAATAAATAATTTATTTAACAAAATTATTAGTGTTTTCTGTTTCATTTCAAATAAACTCAATGTTACTGATTGACGTTCCTATAATTTTTTATGTTTATTTGTCATGTCACCCTGACGTGTAGTGTATTTTCTTGTAATAAAACGGTTTATAAATTGCTACACCGTCGATAGACCCCATAAATAACGTTAATGTAAGAATTTTATGTCATTTTGCAAGTAATTTAATATTTGTTGGATATGTTGTCGATATCGCCTTTCGTTTTGGATTAAGTGTAAAATAACCATAGTAAAATGTTTTGTTTAGTTTTACACAAAATATAGATTAATATATTTTCGTCTATTTCAGGATGGTGCACCTTGTGGCTATGGAGGTACTCCCCGAGGAGCGGGACCGCAAATACTACCAAGAGCGGTACACATGCTGTCCACCTCCCTTCTTCATAATCTGCGTGACGTTGCTAGAGGTAAATAACAGACGTAATCTTATGGTTATTAATCGCAGTCGTTAATCGATCAGAAGAATCGGTGGTCATACGTTTCAATTAAACACAGTTGCTATGATTCATATGAATTATTTGCCGTTAGTGGAACTAGAAAATCGGTGCATCACTTTCTACGCGCCGAACACCGCTGTTCGATCCCCGCTCCAGTTACCTCGGTTAATTAAAAAGTGTAATTGCGGATTTCACATCCGTGCAAACAAGCGGTTTACGTGAATCATAACAGTTGGCCGAACTGTTCACGCCGTGTGCGGACCGCGGACACTCGTCACACATTGATTCATTCCGAACGCACGATTTCTGCAAGGTGCACTCCGCTGACGATAAGACACATAGGCCGCGCTAACGGTTTTTCCTTTATGAATAACAATTATTCGACTATATCCGTAAATAGCATAATCTGAATTTTTTTATTTGACTAGATTTCTCATTTTCTTCTATATAATATTTCAATAATTAATACCCATATATTTCATAAGAAAAAATATTCGAGTTTATTTTACATATTAGACGCATTAATATTTCACATGTTCTAATATATTATTACAATATCAATATGCATACTTTATTCAGTCCAGGTTTTTTACTCGTAGATAATACGAAGCAAATTTTCCATTAATCTATTTCAGCTGGGCGATTCCGAAACCCATTTTTCGACTCCATATGTGGGATTTCTAATGAAAACTCTATTTGGCATTCAGCAAACTCGAATTAAATCTACACTAGCGCCGTTTTGTGAGATTGAAAGTAATACGAACTAGTTTCAGTGAGAACTGTATTATTTGACATTAATTGGCATTCTGTATCTCGATTTCGAAATTAAAAAATGAAACTAATCTCGGCTAAATACGTCAAATTAAAAGTAGATCAAAGGTGGCGGAAGGCTTAAGCGAAAACTGTAAATCTATGTGATCTATTAATAATGTATCTTCGGACCAAATAAAACTACCTTGGCATGATATTATAACTCGGAGAATGTATCCTAACGTAAGCATACCTAAGTAGATCTTACTTTTAATCATTAAGAAAATGAAGTCATATTTATCTCGCATCAAAGAATTACTAATAATTCATTGTCAATTAAGAATTTAAGATCTAATAATATATAGAAAATTATCAAAAACCTTTAAGCTGTAACGGCCTTGATCTGAGGCTTACAATTTTACACAGTTTTTCTTTAACATATAATAATGCTGATTATTATATTAAGGGTATTAGTTCCTTCAAATTAACATATCAATTTATTATCATTCTACCTATTTCAGATGGATTGCATACATTTATATAAGACTACAGCTAAGTCAATAATATCTTACTAGAAAATATATATACATATATATATTATAGGTAAACAGATATAATTTATTACAACCAGATACCATACAAACTACACGGACAAATTGATGCTTCATGGTAAAGATTTAAGAACAATAAGTAGATACTTGAATTGAATTTCAATTTCTTTTCTAATTTAAGAAGCTGGATTCCTGCATACTGTTGTGTCTAACACATATTAGGATATTTAATAATAATAAAACAAAAAAATATTACATGTATTTCAAGTCAGTGGAATATACTAATTTTAAAGGAAAAGACAAAATAAGAAATTCTGATAAAATACAACTAGTATAATCATGAATAAGTGTGTTAATAAAAAAAAAAAATAGTATAGACATTGCAAATATTTTAACTATTTAATAAAATGAAGTGTTATAAATTGTTAAATCTTAGATAATGTACACTATTCTATTAATGTTATTTAATATAAAAATAACTTATTAAATGAATATATTCCAATTAGGTATGTTTGTATTTCAATTATTTATTTAAATTAAGTGTAATAAATTATTAAATGTCAGTTACATTACTAATCTAATTGTAATATTTTCTTATTTGAAGACCATTGTAATAAAAAGATACTGTAATGATAATAATTTGTTTTTCTATATGTACAAAAACAGTATTGCATAAATAATAAAACAACAAAATGTGTAAAAATTTTTAATGTTTCATATTCAAATCCCAAATATGTTTTCCTCCCTCGTTAAAATATGGATCATTTTGTGTAGAAATGATAGAATCTATAGATGCTATTCCTGTATTATCACATGTTTATCTGCCTAGCTGGTATGCTGTGATCATCAATGGTATCACTAAAATAAATAAAATAGTATTAAAAACACATTAATCATATTATAAAGAAGCTGAAAAATAACATACATATGTGAATTGTATTACATACTAAATTATATACATTATTTACTGAATGTCTGAACATTCGTCTGAATCAACCAAATTAGACTTAAATAATTACTCAAACTAGTAGTTGTATATTACATTGTTTGTATATTATGTAGTACAACTTTTAGGAGTAGCACCATCAGGATGCTTTCTAATTAAGTTGAGAATTTATAATTACAGTTAATATACATTATAGGCATTAGGCATATATTTAATGACCAGTGTTTATAACGTAAAAATTATATAATTAAATTTTTGGGATTATTGTATTCCGAACATAGAAAATAAATAGGTATGTAGGTACTTACTTCATCATTAGAATTCCATAATAAATCTAAACGGTAGTGATTAAAAGTAGTTACGGATAAACTTTCGATTCAATTAAATTCTTTGTTTAATAGCAATTTACTATATTTACTTGATATTTTATTATTAAATATTAATGTTAAACATTTATGTTGACACTTATACTTTTTTTGACAAAATTTTACGCAAAGGTAATCTGTCTTCAGCCAGATATTAATAAAATATTTCTGATTTTGCGTTATAAATTATTTTAAACTATAAAATAAATTATTTATAATATATTTAGCATGAATCATGACGTCATTTATTTTTCAAATCATTAGTTTATTAGAAATTTCTAATCGGGAATGTTTTTAAAAAAATCGGTAATTGAAGTGTTTGCACTAGCATCTCGCTTCACAGTTTTCGCTTCACATGATTTGACTTATCGTTGCGGAATACCAAATATTTTTCCATTCAAGGTCGTTTCGATATGAGTTAAGAAATGAAAACTGTTTCAAATCCTAATGTGGTTTTTGCAGAATCGCACGGCAGACATATATTTAATGTTAAAGTATAGATAGATATACTCTGCCGGTGGTTCTCAGTGGATATAATACGCTGCTGGTTCCAATCCGAAACGCCTCTTATGTTTTTAAAGTGTTCAATTCGTTAATAAAACATATCATACTCTCCGATCAAGGAAAACGTCGTAAGATTAAGTTGGTTTTTTTCGTAACAATACAAGATTGGCGTCTACATATACCTTACAGTTGGTAGAATACAATTCACAAGGTGGTAGTAGGTACACTGTATTAATCGGTCACGAACTCTACAGCTAGGAGTGTTCGCGTGGTACGCGTGGGGCGCGGGCGGCGTGGCGGCGGCGGCGGGCCCCGTGCCGGTCGACTCGCCGCTCGTGTACCGGCCCGACCGCCGTCGCGAGCTGTGGCGCTTCCTCACCTACAGCGTCGTGCACGCGGGCTGGCTGCATCTCGCGTTTAATCTACTCGTACAATTGGCGGTGAGTTGATTTTATCAATATAATTTCCTTCAAATTAAAGTCCTTGTAAGTCAATTTTTTTTTCACAAAATAGATCCATTCCAAGTCGTAACTTTCATGCTTAGTTTTAGATGCATTATCATTTTGAAGTTTTTTTTTTGTGGTATAGGTTGGCGGACGAGTATATGGGCCACCTGATGGTAAGTGGTCACCATCGCCCATAGACATTAACGCTGTAAGAATTATTAATTATTCCTTACATCGTCAATGTGCCACCAACCTTGGGAACTAAGATGTTATGTCCCTTGTGCCTGTAGTTACACTGGCACACTCACCCTTCAGACCGGAACACAACAATACTGAGTACTGTTGTTTGGCGGTAGAATAACTGATGAGTGGGTGGTACCTACCCAGACGGGCTTGCACAAAGCCCTACCACCAAGTAAAAGTAGTTAACATGATAGCGCGTGTCGTACACAGGTGGGCCTACCGCTGGAGATGGTGCACGGCGCGCTGCGCTGCGGGGCGGTGTACCTGGCGGGGGTGTTGGGCGGGTCGCTGGCGGCGTCGGTGCTGGACCCCGACGTGTGCCTGGCGGGCGCGTCGGGCGGCGTGTACGCGCTCCTGGCGGCGCACCTCGCCAACGCGCTGCTCAACTTCCACGCCATGCGCTACGGCGCCGTCAGGCTCGTCGCCGCGCTCGCCGTCGCCTCGTGCGACGTCGGCTTCGCGGTACACGCCCGATACACTAAGGTGAGTTTAGGTTCTGCTTCAGACGATGCGTCAGACCTCAGATCCGTGATGGTTCGTTTGATTTTCAATAAGTAATCTACACTAATATTATAAAGAGGAAAACTTTGTTTGTTTGGTTGTAATGAATAGGCTCAAAAACTACTGGACCGATTTTAAAAATACTTTCACCATTCGAAAGCTAAATTAATCCCGCATAACATAGGCTAAATTTTATTGTGAAAAAAAATAGGGTTCCGTAAGATATTTTGGGTTTTTCGGACAAAAAAGGAAAAAATCTACCAAAAAAGTTGAGCTTTTGCGTATGATGCCTAAACTATAAAAGATAGAACTATAAAATGTTCTAACTCCGGTCCTTAGAGGGCATAATGGCCTCCGACCCTAAGAACCTCATCAGATTCGTGGCTGATGTTGGTCTGGCTGATGTGTTGTGATCACGAATTTGAGTCACAATAGATCCAAGCGCCGGTTGCAGTAATTCTTCAAATGTGACCGTGCCTCAGCAGTAGGGATATTAGAAGACTGATTATGAACCGTTATCTACGCGGGCGACCGCTAGTAATATATAAAAGCATAGTTATGCCTTCACATAGCTATATGATTTCTAAATAGATTCCGGCTAAAATAATTGGTTTTATTTGAAGCAGGAGGCGCCGCCGGTGTCGTACGCGGCGCACGTGGCGGGCGCGCTGGCCGGGCTCACGATCGGGCTTCTGGTGCTGAAGCACGCGCAGCAGCGGCTGTGGGAGCGCCTGCTGTGGTGGGCGGCGCTCGGCGCGTACGCGGCGTGCACGCTATTCGCCGTACTGTACAACGTGTTCAGCGCGCCCGTGGACGAGTTACACTACATGCCGCCCGACCCGCCGCCCGACGCCGGCTTCTGACTCGGCCGCGCCCGACGACGGTAGGCTTCGACGGACCTCTCCCGCAAACAAACCGCGCTGTATGGGTATATGTAGAGCGCTCAGTGGCGTAACTATTGCAGGGCAGGTGGTGCAGTGCACCAGGGCCCCGGAGTTCGGGGGCCCTCTAAACTAAACCTTAAGCTTCTGAAGCTAGAAAATTACCACCCTGCGCACAAGTTTTCCTATTTGGTATCTAAAATTTTAAAGGGTAACTATTGGTTAAAGAGGGATGGGAAAGAGGGGGTGAGGGCCCAATTCTTCTATGCACCGGGGCCCTTCCTCACCTAGCTACGCCACTGAGAGCGCTCTGTTAGTCCTAGTCGAAGCCTAACATTACAGTCACGTCAGTGTGACCGACTCACAACACGCCTAGTCAATTTACCTTAGTGTGATACGCGATAAGTAGCATTATTGGAGGAGGCCCGAGAGCTCGGCGTCGAGTGGCGACGTTTGCCCGTTTTAGTGAAGATTTATGAATCTTTGTTACTATTATCGTACACTCTCTGCGTTTTCGAGAGCTAGTTTGTACCGTTTCAATGTTTTGCACTGTTATTTCCTAACGAGGCCTCCTCGCTATACTTAATTGTTAAGTAGTCTTAATTGTATTGGATAGGTGAACTATTTTTGTACCTACTATCTGCGTCCGTAGTATATAGGTTGAAGGCGTTACCGCAACACAGTATAATATGTTCCGTGTGGACTGACAACTCGACCAAATGCCGTGTCTATTTAATTATAGGTGTTTTATACATACATAGGTGAATATTGATTTATATAATAATACCGTTGAACTAGGCATTTTGTTGAGCGTCAGCGTTGTTATGCCCAGCACACCAAAGATTAGAATAAAACGCGTCCATGCTTCGAATATGAAAATTTCTTACGTTCTGTAGAATTAAATCAAAACTGTTTTATATCAACGAAACTTGCTTCAATTAATTGCTCATCGAGAGAGGAATGCTTTATAAATGTTGAATATGAATATGCATATGTTGTCTGATTGCTCAATAGCAATGATTGTATTAATCTGGAATGAAGATGCTCAAAAGTGAGTTTTTGTTTTACGTGATCTGTTGTTACGTTCGCTGCGATGATTCGTCCATGTGCAAGCACCCTGTACCATCTCGGTATGTCGCTTCAGTGTTTTAATGAATGTGTTACTACTCATTAGTAAATAAATAATTTATATAATGTGCCTGATTCCTATTAATGTAAAATTAATTGTATAATTTTAATATGAATCAAATAATGTCACGAACCGACTGATTTTTTTGTATAAATTATTACAGAGTGTTTTCATTTAATTTATTTTAAATTTATTTTAAGTGTGAATCGAGATAATTATAATTATGTGATTATATGAAGAAAATAAGATTGAATACGATTAAAAGTGATTGATAACGAAACGTTTATTTTTTTTATTTTTTTAATAACATTTTTAACATCTGCATACATTAAAGTTGCGATTGTTTTTTACGTTGTCAGTTAAACAAGATATTTTTCTTAAAATATTTTAATAAGAATAAAGCAACGGAAAAAATATACTTCTAATTTTATATTTAACAAGCGTAATACTGCATTTTTATTTCATTTGTACTATTTTTTAAGAATTTCTAAATCTTATAAAAACGGGAGCTTTATGTTTAATGTAGATGTTAAAAAATTGTAGCTCAAGTGTATCCCAACCCTTACATTCCAATTACATTTAAAACAAAACAAAGATACAAAAACGAATTTCCTTATTTAACCAAATACTCAATAATAAAAAAATACCCACACAAATGAGAAGTATATATAAACGATATCTAACAGACATAACAGAATTTATTGTCATTAAGGTAATTTTGAAGATTCTTTAGTAAAAAAAAATTAACAATAATGTCAATGTCAGATTACCTATAAGGCTTATTCCATACCGTGATGAGACCGATTTTTGTGCCACTGGTATGTTTCATTTTATACATTTAATTCTTTTTATAAGCAAACATTTTTCACAAATCGATCAGTTGGCTGTTGATATACTTATATAAGTATAGTTGGTTTATAACGACATACACACAATGGTCCAAATTTTAGCAACAAAACTATTTTAAAATATAACAATTGGTTCAAGATATGACTAGATTAATTTAACTTCCTTGATAATACAAATAACTTTGGATATTGACCGAACACTAAAACAAATGTACCGTCATACATGGGCGTAGCGAGGTACGGGCAGGGAGGGGCAGCTGCCCCCCCCTGAGCGGGATGCGGGTCGAGCGAGCGAGAGCCGCGAGAGGCGAGGCATTCAATTGACAATTGAATGCCTCGACAATTTCTCGAAATTGACAATTTCTAATTTTTTCACTTGTTTTGAAAATGGATATAAGGAAGTTTTTTAAAGGTAAGTACATAGTCAAATAATTTTCTATAATGTATTAAATAACAGCAAAGAATAATGATGTGGGAGTGTAGATTGAGGAATTACGTGAGTCGAGCGGGCTAGTCGCCGCGCGCGCCAAACAACCCAACGTGACGTGCTATTGTTTTTCTCTCGTGTCCGCGTATTGTGCTTGTGTGGTAGAAAGAGACAGGTTGGATGGCACACACGCATGCGCGATTATCGAAAAATCGACTCGATGCACATCGATTTTTATTTTTTATGCGGATAATTTATGAATGTTATTAGAAACAGATTTGTTTGTTAGAAAGATAATTTGAAGACTCGATTGATGCAGTGATTCGCACGACGGACTTCGGTACCTAGGGTCACGGGTTCCCGCCTCGCATTAGTGCATGTGCATAAAAATGTCTGTTTGTGTTGTTACCATAGACTTAGAATTCGCGCGCTAGTACCGCTATTAGACATACAAAGTGTGAAACGAGAGGTCATTATTAAATGCACGATATACAAGAGAAAAAGAGACAAATAAAATATCAAACGCGCTCATTTTTGTTTACAGCTATAAACTTTTAGCGCCCTGGCGTGATTTCGTATTGCTGATATTTTCTAATATTGAAATAAAACTATTTTTAACGGATTTAAATCGCGTATATTAATTTTTTTTTTTTTTTTTTAAAATTCTTGAGACCTATCAAGAGTAATATTCCTTTACAAACTGCGGGAGTATATAAACTCGAATGTGAGTGTGGTTTATCTTACATAGGCCAAACAAAGAGGAGTATCGGTACTAGGGTCAAAGAACATATAGGAGATGTCAAAAATAGGCGATCTTCAAAGTCTGCAGTCTGTGAACACGCTCTGGATAAACCTAACCATTTTATTCGATTCGATAAACCACAGATCCTCGCTAGAGAACACAGATTCATTCCTAGAATGATACGCGAGGCTATTGAAATTCAAAAACATCCGAACTTCAATAGAGAAGATGGTTGGAGACTTTCTAACACCTGGGATCCACTTATTAAAAATTTAAAATCCCAAATCCAACAGACTGCAAGACCTAAAGATACAGTTAGTGCCTTCTGCGTGCAACCGGAACGTTACTCAAGATACCAATTGAGAAATCGTTGGCGGTAGTTTTAAATAATAATTTCTTTGTACTTCAAATAGACAAATGTCACCTTAGTCTACCCGTGACCACGAACACTGCAAAGTGCTCGAAACGTCGGGATGTTAAAAAATTAATATACGCGATTTAAATCCGTTAAAAATAGTTTTATTTCAATGTGTAATAATCGCGAAAATCTAAGACAACATTTTCTAATATTACATGCAAATCATAAAATTAACAGCAATAAAAGTGTATACTGTTTTAATGATATCGTGTTATGTGAAGATTTGTCTGTATTACAAGAAAATGTAACCCGAAAAATTACATTTATTTTTGCAAAATGCATTCATTTTTTGCCGCACCTACTGGTTTTCTATTGCATACTATTTCTATGGTTGTTACTGATCTGTCTGTGTGTTTTCTATGAATAATAATTACAAGAAAAGTGTATAAGTATCTAAAAAATATAACGTTGTCTAGTACCTACCCATAGCACAAGCTTTAGTTTAGGACTAGCTAGAGGCTTGGTGTGAAATATTATTATAACCTTCTACTGCCGAAAAAAGAGTGTAATGTTTTCGAGTATATGTATGTATGTAAAGTAAGTATGAATGTATGTCTGTTTCTTTGTGGCCTCCTGTAGCCTAAACGGCTTAATGGATTTTGATGTAAGTCGTTAGATTCGTCTTATTCACGGGAGTGTCATAGGATACATTTTATCCTGAAATTCTTACGGGTTTAGGAGATATTCTGTTTAGTGTGCAGTTGTTTTTTTTGTTTTAATAATAAATTCTACTTGTTGTGTATAAAAATCACCATTTTATTTAAAAGCATATGGATTTTTGTTTCAGAGACTTTGAAAAGGAAAAAAGAAGAAACTAGTAGTGAAAGTGATGAAGAAAAGAAGGTCGAAAGTATATCACAGAGTTCACTGGCTCAAGCTGGTTCTTCTAAAGTCGAAATTGTAGAAAATATACCTGAAGATGAAGTAGTTTGTGATAATGATCTAGGCAAATGGGTAGGGCGAACTTCTTTGATGACCACAAGTCAAAAATTGGATATGCTCAATCGTTGTTGGGTACCCCCTAGAAATTACGACTTTGCTAAAGATGCCGAAACTGCTAATCTGAAGCGGAAATTTAATCATAGTTGGTTGCAAACTTATTCACCTTGGCTGGTTTATTCCAAACGTCTAAAAGGTGCGCTGTGTTTATATTGCGTACTATTTCCTCCAAAAATAGTAGCTGGATATTTGGGTTCATTTGTAATTCGACCTTTTTGCCGTTTTAAAAATATACATGAACACTGCGTTAAGCATCTCTCATCACAATATCATAAAAATGCAGTCAACGATGCAAAAAATTTATCGGAGCAAATGCCTGTGGATGTAATGATGAACACGGCTCATCAGACAGAAATAGAGAAAAATAAAAACATACTGGCATCTATAATATCTACAGTTATTTTTTGTGGCACTCATGACTTGCCTTTGAGGGGTAAAGAGAATCATGAAGGTATTTTTGAAGACCTTTTAAATCTAAAAATTGGATCTGGCGATCAAGATTTAAAACAGCACTTAGAACATGGCAAAAAAAATGCCATGTATACTTCCCCACAGATTCAAAACCAAATTATTGATTTGTGCGGCTTGGTCGTAAAGAATGAAATTATACAGGTAGCAAAGAAAGCTTTTGCATATAGTGTCATGGCAGATGAGTCATGTGACATAGCTGGAAGAGAGCAGCTTTCCATTGGAATCCGTTTTTACGACGAAGGCAAAAATATGATCCGAGAAGAATTTCTAGGATTCGTAGAATTGATTGCAATGGATGCTAATACTATAGCGTCAGCAATTGATAAGTTTTTAGAAAACGTAGGACTTGAACCTGATAGGTGCATTGGTCAAGGTTACGATGGGTGTTCTACAATGGCTGGAAGTATTGGGGGCGTTCAAAAAAAACTGAGAGAGAAATATAAAAAAGCCTTATATTTTCATTGTGCAAGTCACAGGCTTAATTTAGTAATAAATGATTTGAATCAAGTGCCAGAAATACGGAACACAATCGGCACGATAAAAGATATAATTAACTTTTTCCGAGAATCTTCTTTAAGGAGGAAATATGTTCCCAATATTCCGGCTTTATGTGAGACACGCTGGTCGCAAAAATATAAGAGTATTGCAATTTTCAACAAACATTTTGAAGAAATTATTAATGGACTTGCAAATATATCTACAGAAGGAAATGCTGCTGCAAGAAAAAGCGCCTATCAGTTACACTGTGCTGCTACTAAATCAGTATTCATTATATGCGTTACATTGATAGCCAAATATTCAAGTATATTGGAACCTGTTGCAAATGCATTACAATCGAAGAATATCGATATGTACACGTGTGTGAATCATATCAAGAGAATTATTTCTGTTATTAGAGATCATCGTGGTAACGCAGACAAAGAGAGTCAGATTATTTTAGACATTTCACGTAGAACTGCAACTGCCATTGGCAGTGATTTGCAAATCCCGCGTATTGTATGTCACCAACAACATAGGTCCAATCACCCAGCTGAGAGTTCATGCGATTTTTGGAAGCGATCAATTATCATTCCTTATTTAGATTCTTTGATATCCGCACTCGACCAGCGTTTTTCTAATGAACATTTACCAGCTTTTAGTTTAATGTCGATACATCCAAGTTCAATGTTAAATATGTCACTGGTTGATTTTAAAGAAAAATCGCAAGATTTCTGCCAGTACTATGATCTTCTTCTTTTTGAGCATGAAGCGGAATTATGGTATAAACTTTGGAAGGATAAAGGTATGGAAAAAGACGCTCTAGAAAAATTAGATTTTATTGATGTATTAAAGGAGGCGGACACTTTCTTCCCGACAACCAAAAAAGCCATACTTATTTTGTTGGCACAACCGTGTACAACAAGTAATATAGAAAGGTCTTTTTCTACCCTGAGACGTATCAAAACGTGGCTGAGGTCTACAATGACCGAAAACCGTTTAAACGGGCTATGTATGTTAAGCGTACACCGGAAAATTGTCCAAGAAAAAAAAGATGAAATTGTAAGAGAAGTTTTTAATAAATTTTGTGAAGAACCGCGCAGATTACTCTTCAAATAATAAAGCTGTTTCTTATTGTTATATTTGTTTTTAATGTTTACCTCACCTCCACCACCAATGTTAGATACTCATATGTTAAAAATCACGATTAAAACAATGTAGTATGGGATTTTGCTAATCTGCCCCCCCCTGTATAGAATCCTGGCTACGCCCTTGCCGTCATAGCTCCATGCTCAATTTGTGATTTTAATTTGAAACTTTGTAAAAAAATACTAAGTTTCAGCGAAAATTAGGTATAACATATATAAAACTACTTATGTAAAATTATACGAAAATAATAAAATTTATTGTATAAAATTAACTTGAAACAGGGACCTGTAACAATCACCTGCTTATTATATACCACATAAGTTTTATTTTTTCCCTCTCATAAACATTATGAGAGTAAAAGTAAATTAACTTTCTTTCTTAGTCTTTTGCTAATAAGTTGCGTCCTAATTGAAAAAGGCAGGCGAACTTAGCATATATTTGGTTTGAGGTAACCTTGCCTTTAGTAATTAACTTGAATTACACAACAGCGACGACAACTAATTTACAAGTTCTGGAACTTACAATATTTAAAAGGAACATATACAAGGTATGTCAAGGTAAGTTCCATTAAAAATAAAATTACATTTAAAAATATGTTCTAAATAATCCTACAGTAGCCCGCACCCAAAGCGGCGCCTGTCTCTTCTGCAAGTCTGTGCTACATTCAGAAGCATAGTCGTGAAGTCTTGAACACTCATTGTGAAGTCTTTCCTGTTGGGAACAATTAATTATAGAATGTAGAATGTTTTTAATATAACATACAATTATAATTATAGCAGCCAGCTCATTTGACAGTATATTCGGCCAATAAAGTAATGATGCCAAGAAATTCCCACACTGTTGACATAGAACAAATGAAAAACACCGACTTATAATCTGTGCAGTCACATCGGATTGCTGTCCCTTCATTGTATTAAAGTAAGCAAAAAGAGAGTGTGCGAATGTCATCCCCTACCTAGTCAGACCCCCCCCCCCCCCCCAGCCCGTCATAGAGAATTCTTAACAGAACAGGCTTAATAGTCTAAAAGTGAGGACCCGGTAGTAACGTCACGAGCGCACATGACATTTATCAGAAGTAAAGTTACGGGCAGAGGTACTCTGCAACTTATTAACCATGCCATGAGCCAACTCAATTGAAGACACGAGAATGTTCGGTAAAGTCGTAAAAGCTAGTATTTACTTGTAAATCGAGTGAAGAAGTAAATATTGCAGCCTGAGCTTCAAGATCCCGCCGAACTGAACGTTCTCCCAAATTAGCAGAACCCACCACCGTCGCCCACGGCACATTGCTACTCGGCGGATAGTACCTGGAACATAAATCATTATAATATTTTAATTCATTAACGCGCAAAAAGTAAAGACTAGAAAACGTCCTAATTGGGACGTTTGCCTTTAGTCGTTTTCATCATAATTATGCCAGTAATACGTTATAATACATCATAATTATGTAGTAATATATTTTGCGTAATTAAAACATCTAGTTATCCCTTTTACTTATTGTTTTTATCAAGCTATCCTTTTTTGTAACGAAATTTAAAATAAACGGTCCCCGGCGCGGCACACTTTTTTCTGTTGTTTAGTATGGGTATAACATATCTGTTTATTAGAATATCATTGGTTTGAATAATATTTATTAATATATATTATTATTATATTTGTTGTTTTATATTATGTTTGTTTATCAAATCATTCACACACAATCCTCAAACACACCTTGAGGCCGTCTGAAATGTAGGAAAGTTTATCAACCATTAAATGAAAATTGTATTACTATGTATTTAGTTACATTTTACGAAGGTAAAAATGCCGAATAGAATTACCATAGACTTCCTAAGTGTTAACGAAAATCCCTGAATATTTGGCTTTAACCTTAGCTACTTGTGTAGCTAAGGTATAAGGTAAGATAAGGTAGGTAATAACAGCCCATAATTGCATTACTACTGCGAAATATCTACATCTTCTGAATAGAAGAAGCAGTGAAGACGTATCATATGATGCTTCACTACACATTACTGCATATTAGAATTCACAGTTTAATTTATTAATAAAAAGAAAGAAGAAGTTGTGTAAATAAAATTTATACCTAACAGCTCTCAAGAATAAAATAGCTTTCTTCTTCTTCAACTAAGAAATTATACCTCTTCCCAATATTATAATTGTATCATATGTACAATAAGGATGTTATTATTTCACTTGAAATGTCTGATTTATTAAAATTGTTTAATATATTTCATACTACTACTACAATAAATAAACACAACAAGAATTGTCTTATAACTGACCATAATCCCTTTGCATGAAAAGTCCATCCTGTTCTTTCATATTCCAATATCTGCACTCTGTCCATTTGGCCAAAGTTAACAACTTGCTGCCAAAATCTACAAATAAAAGTAAAGAATACAATATTTCACGCATTAATTATAAATAGACAAATTTAAAAGACGCAAAACTTGAAAATGCTTTCATTGGTAATATTCTCACTTACTTCCTAGCTATTAATGAATAAGCATGAGGTATACCACCAGCCGGTCCTGCAGCCCCCATGAATCCATTAGCCTAAAACATTTAAGAGAATAATTATTTTCTTGTAACTCATACTTGGTGGTAGGGCTTTGTGCAAGCCCGTCTGGGTAGGTACCACCCACTCATCAGTTATTCTACCACCAAACAACATTACTCAGTATTGTTGTGTTCCGGTCTGAAGGGTGAGTGAGCCAGTGTAACTACAGGCACAAGGGACATAACATCTTAGTTCCCAAGGTTGGTGGCACATTGACGATGTAAGGAATAGTTAATAATTCTTACAGCGTTAATGTCTATGGGCGATGGTGACCACTTACCATCAGGTGGCCCATATGCTCGTCCGCCAACCTATGCCATAAATAAAAAAAAAAATACTTATTATTATCTAAATGAGTACATTTTGGAACATTGATAAACTAGTCTTGAGTATAGTATTGTCTTATTTTTTAACTTTCATAAATTTTCGATTTCGTAAAATATTTGTTGAATAAACTGATTGAAGAATAACTAACTTAATTCATTATAATAAAAACAAATATAATTTTTTTAATTAAAAAAAATATTGCATAAATACTTACATTTGGATGTGCCATTAATAGACTTATACTCGCTTTACATTGTCTGAGTAATATATCAGCATATTTTTCAGTCAAATTAAAATAGCCAGTTGCTAAACGAAATAGAGATCCCTCTGGTGCTGAAGACAAAATTTCACAAGTAGCTTGTTCGTCTTGATTTATGTTGAATTCTCCCATTTGTATCAGAGGAAATATCCAGGTGTCTTTGTCTGTAATACCTCAAGGGAAGCAATATAATGCATTACAATAGACCACATAGATAATATAAAAATGACATACAATTAGGTAACTGTTCTATACTTACTTTCATTGAGAGATGATAATTTAGAAGCTTGTCTGTCTTTCCATTTATTAATTAGATATTTAATATTTTGATTGACTTGTTTTATAACAACTTCTTTAGATATATTACTAGTTATCGGATCAGATTGATCTAGTTTACTATGCTTTGCTACTTCATCTGGAAGGAAAATACTATAATTAATGCTTATCAAATAGTAATGTTTATCAAAAATCTGTTGTTTACTTATAATGTATATTACATAATATTTAAAAATTTATTGAATAAATTTTAATAAAAAAAAATTTATACAATAACTTACTGTTAGCATACCTATTAGTTCACAATAAAAATTTGCTAAATCTTGATCCTCAATTTCTATGTAACGATCCTGTCTTTGTTGAAAATAGTCATTTGAACAATTTGCTCCACTCAATATTATAGAATCATCAGCAATGTACAGCTTCATATGTTGAAGACCGACAATCTCGTTGTAGCGAGAGGGAAGAGCTTTAGACCATGTTCCATGAAGTCTTGGTGTTTGATACAAAGCTAAATGGCATCTATCAGAAATACCATTTACAAATTGACGGAATAATGTTTGTGAGTTATCTTTGCCCCGGGTACCTCGTTGATAATCAAGTAAAACATGAAAATTTAAATCTTTCGTATTTCGAACGTTATGTACTGTAATCTCTAACAATTTTTTTTCTAATTCACCCGTGCCTATGTATAAACTTGCTAAAGATATTCTACGTTTAGCATTTTTAAATCTTTCGTAAATGGTGTCATAGAATTTGTTAGGTTCATTTATAATATTTATTTTTGAGGCATTAACAGGAAAACATGGTGCTAGATTAAACATCCAATTAAAATGTTGTAATTCCGTTGGTTTAAATCGAAATGACATTTTGAACTCTAATGCATGAAGATATTAATCTGAATTTATACTAGTATCACAATTTCAAAGTTACAAATAAACGTCTGTATTTATTATTTATATTTTCTTTATTTGAAATCAATTGTGGATTACAATTTTATATTCGCTGTCAAAAACACCTGATTATGAAATGTCAATGTCAATATTCGATAATGATAGGTAACACAGTTAAATAAATAGAAATACAAAACAGAATGAAAAGTATTGATGTAATAGCAGACATAAATATAAAAAAAAACTGTAAAATGTTTGATCAATATGAAATTATTATTATTATATTGAAACATGACGCTAGCGGAAGAATTATAAAAATATTTATTATGAAATTAACTTTTCCTTTTAATTAATGTATTTGAAAAGTTACTAATGAAATATTAATAAAAAGGCTTCTTTATGTATTTTCAATATAAATAAACTTAAAGACTATATAAATATACTTAAAATTCAGATTTTGATTCATAAAAACACATTATCACTTTATTATACTGAATTTAAAAGTCGTAATTTCTAATCTACATGTCACGTGACCTACAACACGAGCCGCCATGGTGTGACGTAAGAGCGGCAAATACGGATAGTTCAGTGTTAAGTACCTTTTAACAGCTAAACCATATATATCAACTTTAAGTTCAAGGATTTACTTTAAAATTAAATTTTAAAAATTAAAAGTGAATTTTATTTGTACGTATTAAATAAATAAAAATTGAAAAAATGCCCTGCGCTGGCTATAAGAAATAAGACACAAATTCCCACCGCGACGGAAATTTTATTCTTATTTCTGAAGATTCCGCTATTCTTGTTCCTTATCTCTTATTTTCGTTGTGTAATGGGCCTAATGGGCTTTATTAGCGTTCAGTGACGTCACTCTTGTTATGACTACTTATTTGAGTTTGAAGTTGAAAAAAAAAATAACATTTAAAAACGAAAACTAATTGCGTTTTTCGAATTAAAAGGGAAGTTGGGTTTGTCAAAGCAGACTCCAGATTCCTCTTGTAAGCTTGAAACCATTTTTAACTCGGTTTTGTGTCAAAAGGTCCAGTCAAAAACCATTTATTTGAAAACTTTGTTGAAGTCGCACAAAACATACGTGAACAAAGCCTCCTTAAGGACTATCGATAGTCCGTTTAAAATATTTATAAAAACGTATCTCAAAGGTCGAGAAGAAGTGCATTAGTATGAAAGCTATTGAGGACAAGTACGATCAGTGGGCCAGTGACAGACAGCAATGACGTCATATGATATATAGGTCCGTTTTGGTGCGAAAATTTAAATTGACATTTTGAAATCGCATTTTTCGCAGCAATTTACAGAATTTTAGATTTTTAATATACTTGTGGTCTTTCCTACATGTAGTGTTTTAAAATAAATACAAAAATAAAAATGTTGCATCTTCCCTATTTGTCTTTATAAAATTTGTAGTAAGTAAAAGTAAAAATGGTTATAAATTTATTTATTAATTTCATAAAAATATCACTTTTTAACATTGAGCCTTTTATAATTTGTATAATTTTATCAATAAAAAATAACATAGGTCTATATGGACAACATGCAAAATATAAAATTCCTTTATATATTATTGTATAATGTTTAAAAAAAATGCTTATATGGATACGTAATCCTCTTCAAGGATTTCATCTTTTTCTATTCCAAAATATATTTTGTTCGATCTAATATAAGCCCAAGCCATTCTCTTCGAGCTAAAATTAATTCCAACATCACCACTCTTAGACAAAGTTATTGCACCTGCTGTATTCTTGAGCCTTTCAGTCATTCCTGCCAGATAAATAGATACAATTAGTAAATAATCTTGGTATTTACGAAAGAATATCAACTCACATCAAAGCAGCATATTGTATAAATTCGAAGCCTTAAAAGCAAAGGAGGTCCCCACAGTAAAGTGGAGTTATTGAACAATAGCACTCACCATTGACAGCTAATTTAGTTGCTGTATTTGCATCATTTCCGCTTTGCATTAGTTTGATTATACTGTGAGCTAAACAGTATTTAAGAATAGATTCCCCATGGCCTGCGTAAAAATAAATATATATATTTTTTATGTTTATTAATATTATTTTAAGTTTAGATATCAAAATTATCATTATTTACAAAATTAAGAGTAAAAATATAATACATTACAAACCTGTTGTAGAAACTCCTCCAATATTATCATCAGCATAAGTACCACTACCTATTTGTGGGGTATCACCAATACGACCAACAGCTTTTCCACTCATTCCACCAGTACTAGTAGCCACAGCGATATGACCATTACAATCAATTGCAACAGCGCCCACTGTGCCAACACCACCCTGTAAATTCAAATCAATAGATATCATAATCAATCCCAATATATAAATCAGTAAATATGGAAAAATATATATTTTGTGATATGTGGTATTAATAATTATATCAATGAATGTATTATTCAGTTAACTTCTGAAATGTTTATATTTACAAGTTAATTCATAATACCTCATCTCTTAATCCTATTTCGGTTCTACCAAATTCACCATGCTTTAAAAATTCAGCTAAAGCACTTTTTGCATTTTCACTTATTAAAGATTCAGGAGGAACTGTAGGGAATCCCTGAATCAGAAAAAGACAATATATCATAAAATACAAATAAACTTTTAATGTAATATGATTCTTTTTTGTGAGGACAAATCACCATTTCCAAGGCAAACATTTTAGCTCCTTCACCACCCAGCAATGAATGAGGGGAATTTGTGAGAACTTTGTGAGCAATACTAATTGGATGAAGAAAATCTTTAATAAGAGTAACTGCTCCAACATCAAGATTTTTCCCACACATAATACTAGCTTCCATTTCAACTTGGCCTTTCAAATTTAATACAGATCCATAGCCTACAAAGAAGTTAAGAGATAAAAATAAAAAGATGAAAATATATATTTAATTAAATACATGTATACATATTTTATTAAAAAAATCAAACCAGCATTAAAATATTCATCTTTTTCCATGAGTACAACTGCTGCTTCTACAGCGTCTAAGGCAGTGCCTCCTTGTGCTAATATTTTTTGACCAACAGCTGCAGAAGCTTTAACTCCATTTAATTTCCCTTGAACACGACTTTGCGGAATATCCCCAGCACCACCATGAACAATAATAATAGGCTCCATTTATAGGTTTCTAAAGAATTTTTACACCTTATAACTGTCTGTTAGATAATAATGTAATTTAATTATAGTAGTAGTATAAGTAGACTCATGTTATCACACAAATGTTATCAGACAAACAATGATTATTTATCAAATAACAATAAAACGCTGGATTATTCAGTATACAATATAATTACAAAGTGCATTTAATGTAACGTTTATGTATAATATGTTTTATGTTAAATAAGGCTTATTTTTGCAGTTATATATAAAGAATTACATAAATTGATGTAAACTTACGACGTAAAAATTAATTTGATAAAATAGTTTAAGTTTTACAAACTGTCTATATTTATGTTTTTGAAGATAGTAAACAACCTTATCTTACATAGGTATTCTTTGATAAAAACAAATTTGACATTTCAAGTTACTCTAAATAAAGTCTATGGTTTTCTAACTTTCTTATTCAAATGAAAATGAAAAGATTGTTTATTATTTTACTCAATCTTTTTTAGTATTTATTATGATTATAATACTAATGATCGTTTTAATTAATTAATTGTAAATTCAACAAGAACAACATTATTGCAATATGGCGAGAAGCAATTCTGGCAACTTAGTTAGTGGCAAGTGGCAACTGGCAATTAAAAAAATAGATGTGAATAAAAATGGTGGTTTGTAAGTTTGTAAATTAAATACGATATTTAATAATAAATAAATAATTGTTACGGTTATGATAAGTTGATATAAAGAATAATGTCTACTCCGGTGTCGAATCGTAAATATGGAGCTCTAAAAATTCGACTAACAAGTAAGTAATTGATCCTTTCACTGATTTCTGCTCCAAAACTTGATGTGAATTTTAGAATGACTGTCACTCCCTAATTAACGTGATTATTTTCTTTTTAGTTCTCTGCGCAAGAAATTTGGTTCGGAGAGACTTATTTCGTAAGTTTTTAATTCTTTATATAAACATAAATCCATGTAGTTAATTTAATACTTATAATGAATAATTTCACAGGAAGTACTACAATCATATGATACACAAACATTAGGAAGTAATATAAATATTATTTTGTGTTAATAAATCTCTATTAAATTACAATTCGTCTTTGTTTAACAAATATCTATTATAAATATAAATTACATGGGTCTATGAGCATTGTGGTATAAACATAAAAAACCATATTTCACATGTAAATAACTGCAATATGTATGGAATAACAATTAAGAAAACCATTTTTTAATAGAAATGAGTTAATAGTAAATTTAAAATACAAATTATATGTAACTGCTACATTTATAAATTATTTGGTGATTAAAGGATAGACTCGGTAGATTTTCTTCACATAATTTATATAATCAAAATTAAATGTTTAATTCACATTGTTATGTTGTTTAAATTTATATTATAATGCACAAAAACCATTGCAAAAAAATATAAGGATACTTATTGACACATGTATTTACATACAAATGAACAAAATGTTAAATTCAGCGTAATTCTGAAATAGTAGAGAATATTATATTTAAAAAAAGAATTTTAAATTTGCTCAGAACAACTACATTTGTTCACAAACACAAGTGATGAATGAAGTATTTCCTAAGTCTCATATACCGATGAAACAGCAACCCTATGTGAGCAGAGATAAATAAGAAATAACTAAATATTTTATCACATTTATGTGTTTGATGTAATTAAATATATATATTTTAAATCATTTAGTGTTTCTTTCAATGACATTTTTGTTTTATTATGTTCGGAACTACTTTTGATTCTGAGAATATAACAACGTATTTGTGCATCACCTCAGTCAGAAACTCTCTAATCTACTTTATCAACTACTATTAATATAAATATGGCAATAACTTTGCTGTATCTGTGATATTTTTCTAAATTGGTATGAGTGCACATGAACCTACGGAAGGACATAGGGTTTTTATACACAATACCTGATGAAGACCCTGTCATCAGGTACTGTTATAAAAACCCTATAAATAAATATAAATGTGTGTCTTACTGAAAATGTGAGCAATGCCACGGGCCCAAACGTAAAAAAATCACATTATAGAAATTTAAGTGTCATCAAGAATTTATTTAATTTTTTCAAATTGTTAATAAATAATAATATCGTTTGTGTTATAATTTTCCTACTTTTTTAATTTATTACCTTATTTTTACAGGCCTACCTGATCCATTTGCAAAAATATCAGTTGATGGCAGTGGTCAAGTTTACTCTACAAATGCTGTTAAAGCTACATTGGATCCAAAATGGAATACACATTATGACCTGTATCTAACTAAAGGTGATGGAATTACTATAAGGTAAATATTGAATCTTGTTATTATATTTCTTATGAGTGTCCCACCTATAGAAAGAGGCTCTGTTTCAAATCCACATTTGAGACATTGGAATTTAACAATAGCTGGCCTAGTGATATTTATAGGGCTACAGATCCTTAGTTTCTGGGTTCAAATCCCTAATTTGCCTAATAAAGTTATTGGGTTTTTCTATTGGTTTTTTCCTTAAAGCCTAGAGTCTGGATGTTGGAGGTGTGTACACATTATCTGAATTCTTCTGGTTGAGTTGAATTTACTGTCTCATAGGATTATGAAACTGTACCTGTGTTTACACACACACACTCATACACTTGTACACTATTATACCTTTGTCCTGCACATCTGTTCTCCCTTGAGATTAGCCGAAGTGGCCATAATTGGTCAAGTCAACATCATCATGAGGAAGTTGGCAGTGTTATATTCCATGCCATACAAAGTGTACATGTAGACTTTTTGCTTATCAATACCCCATTGGAAATTGAGTAAAAAAAATTTGACCAGTGATCTAATACCATTTAAAGGAATTTAACTCTATAAATGACAATTCTTTTTTCAGTGTATGGAATGAGCGTAAAATTCACAAACGACAAGGTTCTGGTTTTCTTGGTTGTGTTCGTATTCTGCCCTCCACAGTACATAAATTAAAAGACACAGGATGTAAGTAATAACTTTTACTTAATAATGATTTTTAATTTGTGTATGACATCAAGATTGAAATTGAATAAAGATTTAATCAATGTAATAATTACACTTTTTCCTTCAACTCATGAATTTTCAGATCAATGTCTTGAACTGTGCGAAGACAATTCGGGAGAGACATGTGGAGTACGAGGTCAAGTTATTGTATCTTTGTTATCTCGTGATGGTGCGAGAGGAGAACCCGCGTCCGCCGCTGGGGAGGGATCACCTCTAGCCGTGGTGGGCCCAGCTGGCGATGTACGTGCTCCCAGAGACCCACCAGTGAATTCAAGCAGTTCCAATTTACCACTGCCACCGCATTGGGAAGAGAGATTTACATCCAGTGGCAGGTAATTTAAATAAATATATTTCTCAGTATTTTTTATACATACTTAAACTGAATCATCGTTTATTTAAAGTTACATCTTCAATAAAGTAATGATTCATAATCATTAAGCAAATAAGTATTGTAAACAATACTGACTAAGAAAAGAAGAGTATTAATTTGATTAAAATACTAATGAAGTTATTTTTTACATACTATTGATGAAGTCATAAGCTGCAATTCTTCATCCTCTTTGTAATAGTGTCGCAATAGGCTATTTGACAATGCAAAAAATAAATTGTGAATTATTTTAATTGGCCGGGCCTATGATGAAGTCACTTTCTTGTAAACCTTGCTCTTTTACTATATTTACCACAGATTAAAATACAGCAAAGTGACGTCACCGACCCCTTTGCAGCGCCATATTGTCCAAGTAGCGTTTTCGCGCGTTATTTAAATATGGAATTTTTAATAGGATATTTTTCAGCAAATATGTACTAGAAATAAAAAAATCTACTTTTACAGGGTTCCTTAACCTCTACTAAATAATATAAAATTGGTTTCAAAAACCAGTCAAATAGCCTATTGTGCAGCAGCTTGGAGTGAAGCATTATCTTGCATTATAGTAGAATTTTCGCCACTTAACCCCTTTGTTATACAAAGTTGTGCCATCAAATCACATCTTCTATCGTTTTGATGAACCATGACAATGTACACAAGTTCAATATGATCATCGAAACGCACCACTACTAGAAACGAATTGCCTTCAAAAGAAACACGCTCCTTAATGCATCTTTGAGCATATCTCTATCTCTTCCCACATTAAATAAATTGGTCGTCAGTACGAATGGCTCGAGTTTTGCCCGTACCGGTTTACCTTATGTTAAAACCAATTTTCAATACAAATATTCTTTATTTCAGGCCGTACTATGTGAATCATGCGTTACGTCGTACACAATGGGATCGTCCTGCTGAACAGAATCCAGCATCGCCCCAACCAACTTCTTCACCCCCTTCATCACCTTCACCAGCCCCTACTAGTCCTGTCACACCCACTACCCCAGTGTCACCCGCTTCCCCATCCTCACCCATATCAGAAAGCGATGTCAGCCATGCAGCTTCCATATCTTTGAGGTAAAATTAATTGATTTGATATAAACAATAAATCAAGCATACTATATAATTATATATCATTTGAAAATTTCCTTTACCACCGAGTATAACAAGTATTTAGAAATGTAGGATGTCATAGATTATCTTGAATTTCAGACCAGAACCACAACCACAAACAGCAGTTCGAAGTCGACAGCCGCCAACAACAGCGTCTACTGTAACGCCCATAGCAGCCACTGACCTTCCACCCGGATATGGTATGTCGTTGATTTAAAAAAGGAATATAGTATAACACATAATAGGCTATTTGACAATGCGAAAAATAAATTGTGAATTATTGTAATCAGTGTATATTATGAGTTCAAAAATGGTTATTTACTATCGAAAGTTGAAAATCGTACTTCATTTATTCAAAAATCCATAAAGAAAAATGCATTTTTTCAAACGTTTATCACGTGACACAAAGCGCTTCTGATTGGCCGGGCTTATGATGAAGTCATTTTCTTGTAAACTTTGGCTTTTCTACTATATGTACCCCAGATTAAAATACAGGAAAGTGACGTCACCGACCCAATTGCAGCGCCATATTGTCCAAGTAGCGTTTTTACGCGCTATTTAAATATGTAATTTTTAATATGATATTTTTCGACAAATATGTACTAGAAGTTAAAAACTCAACTTTTACTGGGTTCCTTAACTTCTACTAAATAATATAAAATGGAATTTAAAAAACCAGTCAATTGTGAAATATTATTTTACCAAAGGTATGATATGTAATGATCATCTATGTCATTCGCTTTCTGACGACCACTGTGGTCGAGTGGTGTGTACACCGGTTTTCATGGGTACGCCACTCTGAGGTCCCGGGTTCGATTCCCGGCCGAGTCGATGTAGATTACCATTAGTTTTCTATGTTGTCTTGGGTCTGGGTGTTTGTGGTACCGTCGTTACTTCTGATTTCCATAACACAAGTGCTTCAGCTACTTACATTGGGATCAGAGTAATGTATGTGATGTTGTCTCATTTTTTACAGAGATGCGGACGACAGCGCAAGGTCAGGTGTACTTCTACAACAGCGTGACGGGCGCGTCGACGTGGCACGACCCGCGCGTGCCGCAGCACCTGCGCCACCACTCGGCCGCGGCCGGCCCGCTGCCGCCCGGCTGGGAGATGCGCCACGCGCCGTCCGGCCGCCCCTACTTCGTCGACCACAACAACCGCACCACGCAGTTCACTGACCCCCGCCTCGCGCTCTCGGCGCGCCTCGTAAGACTCGTTCAATAAATTATACTCTATTTTTATAATAAAGAGCTGAGATGGCCCAGTGGTTAGAACGCGTGCATCTTAACCGATGATTGCGGGTTCAAACTCAGGCAAGCACCACTATATATATGTGCTTAATTGTGTTTATAATTCATCTCGTGCTCGGCGGTGAAGGAAAACATCGTGAGGAAACCTGCATGTGTCTAATTTCATCGAAATTCTGCCACATGTGCATTCCACCAACCCGCATTGGAACAGCGTGGTGGAATACGTTTCAAACCCTCTCCTTAATGGAAGAGGAGGCCTTATCTCAGCAGTGGGAAATTTACAGGCTGTTACTTTACTTTACTTTAGGCTATTTGACAATGCGAAAAATAAATTGTGAATTATTGTAATCAGTGTATATTATGAGTTTAAAAATGGTTATTTACTAACGAAACTTGAAAATAATACTTAATTTATTCAAAAATCCATAAATAAAAATGCATTTTTTCAAACGCTTGTCACGTGACACAAAACGCTCCTGATTGACCGGGCTTATGATGAAGTCACTTTCTTGTAAACACCTTGCTTTTCTTCTATATGTACCACAGATTAAAATACAGTAAAGTAACGTCACCGACCCCATTGCAGCGCCATATTGTTCAAGTAGCGTTTTCGCGCGTTATTTAAATATGGAATTTTTAATATGATATTTTCCGGCAAATATGTACTAGAAATAAAAAAATCAACTTTTACTGGGTTCCTTAACCTCTACTAAATAATATGAAATGGATTTTAAAAACCAGTCAAATAGCCTATTTTTATAATTCAGATAAGATTAACTATTTAAATAAAATGAAAAGTAGTAGTAGTAAGTTCAGCAGTTACTCTTTATATGACATGTACTTGTACACATATAAAAATACACTTCTTTTATATTGATATTAATTACTGTTTTTATAAGAATAGTTACAAGTGTCAGCTCTTAGCGAAAACTATAATTTCAAAGATTTGATATAATCTGTATGATTTTATTTATATTAAAAATCGTGACATGCTATAACCAACTGTACCTAATTTGACGACCTCCATGGTCGAGTGGTGTGTACACCGGTTTTCATGGCTAAGCCACTCTGAGGTCCCGGGTTCGATTCCTGGCCGAGTCGATGTAGATTACCATTAGTTTTCTATGTTGTCTTGGGTCTGGGTGTTTGTGGTACCGTCGTTACTTCTGATTTCCATAACACAAGTGCTTCAGCTACTTACATTGGGATCAGAGTAATGTATGTGATTGTGTCTCATATTTATTTATTTATTATATTCTTTACTGTCTTATGCAGACCCCACCTACAGAAACAACTCCTCCAGCGACTACCAGCCCGCCGCCGACTACTCCGACCCCTACTGCTGCCAGTAGCGAACCACCAGACTCTGACGCTTTACCGAAATATAAACGCGACTTGGCAGCCAAGGCTCGGGTCCTGCGTGCCGAACTGCAGGCTCTGCAGCCACAAACTGGACATTGTCGAATTGAAGTACTATTTAATGCTATATAATTCAAGTTGTCGTTGTTATGGAGAGGATTATCCATATTTATTTTTGTACCCCTCATAGTAATCGTACAAAAATTCATCATAATTGGTTGAGTTGTTAACACGTTGAATATTAACAAAACAACTCGCTTTCGTCTATATAATATGAGCTGGAATGTAGTTTTCATGTTGTACTTACATTTAAAATTTAAAGTTACTAAATAAAATAAAAAAGTATGTTAGACTCAGAGCTATATAAAGGAGAAAATTTTAATTACCTGCCCTTTTTTAGGTATCACGTAACGAAGTACTGGAAGAATCGTACCGACTCGTGATGAAGTTACGAGGCAAAGAGTTGCGAAAACGATTGCTAGTGAAGTTTCGCGGTGAAGAAGGGCTGGACTATGGCGGTGTTGCCCGAGAATGGTTGCACTTATTAGGAAGGGAATTGTTTAATCCTCACTATGGACTTTTTCAATATGCAAATTCCGGGGACGACAGATACGCATTACAAATTAACGCTGATTCAGGCGTAAGTGAATTTAAAATACGAATATTGTAATTGTAAAATAAAATATTATTGTTTACATACATGTGCAATGATATTATTAATCAATATGAAATAATTAAAATCAATTTGTCTTCAGGTAAACCCAGAGCATTTATCATACTTCCACTTTGCGGGTCGTATATTGGGCGTAGCATTGTTTCACGGACATCAACTAGACGCAGCCTTCACAGCTCCTTTCTACAAACAATTGCTTGGCAGACCAATTACATTAAGAGATATACGTGACGTGGATCCTGAACTACATCGATCATTGTCTTGGATGTTGTGAGTATATAACTTGTTATTGAAGACTGCTATTTAACGCAAATCAATTCTTATATATTTATGATAAGAAGTTCGAAATCATGCAGTAACAAATACTGTATTTGTATATTACAAAGTCGTATCAATTACTTTGGTAGTAAACGCTACATTTTTTCGAAAATGTATATGACTTCCAAATGAAAATAATAGAGGTTTAAATATATTATGTAAATAACAGACATAAATTTTATTTTATTCCTCCTTTATAATATTGTTTAAGTACCCCAGAAATAATCTGTAATATAAAATCTTCAAAGGCCCAAAGTTAAAATATAGTTTTTAAATTTCAGAGAAAATAGTATAGCTGGAGTCATTGATACAACATTCTCTGTCGAGTGTTCATCTTTCGGAGCTGTACGAAGCGTGGAATTGAGGCCGGGTGGTACCAACGAACCTGTAACAGATGCAAATAAACGAGATTACGTAAGACTATACGTTGCTCATAGATTCACACGTGGCGCCGAACGTCAATGGCTCGCCTTACAGCGTGGACTCGCAGATATCATTCCACCGCAGCTCCTTCGGCCGCTGTCTCCACGAGACCTGCAGCCCTTGCTCGCCGGTAGAGCCGACCTCGACCCAGCGGACTGGCGTCGTCATACTCGCTTGAAGCATGTTAACCCAGATGCGCCAATTGTCGGTTGGTTCTGGGAAATAGTTGAAGAGTTTGACGCTGAAATGCGGGCCAGGCTTTTGCAATTCGTGACTGGTTCGAGAAGAGTTCCACTCGCTGGATTCCGTGCTTTGCAAGGTTCCACGGGAGCAGCTGCTCCGAGATTATTTACCCTTCATTTGGTAGCTGATGCATCACCGGATTCGCTGCCAAAAGCTCACACTTGTTTTAATCGTCTCGATCTTCCACCATATCCAAATAAAGAGAAGTTGCACGACAAACTCAAACAAGCTGTTCTAGAAACTGCTGGATTTGCCGTTGAATGATATTATACACTAATTTGGCTCTGATATTTGTGTTCTATATTTGTACATAGCTGCATGCTGTATTGATACGGCTGTATCATTTTATTAAGACGAAAGACGTAAACGAAAAAGAATAAGCAATTTATGAGACTGAAGTAACAGGATTGATTGTAATGACATGACAAAATTAAAAAGAAAAGTTTTTGCATAAAATAGACGATAAGTCTGATAATAATATACTGTATACAAGAGTTTACACTAATAAATCAATTATAGCTTTGTTAAAAAAATATATTACCCGTAGTATAATATAATATACACCTTACAGTTAAGAAGTACTTCCATTAATTTTAACTTATTATTAAAGATGTACTTTTCGAAGTTATTTATTATCTGGTTGAGTTTTAAAATCATTTGTACTCGAAAAAAAAATACATTACCATTTTTGCATTTGATGAATGTTTCAAGCACTGTTTAAGTCTTGCTACACTTATAATGTGCAATGCTCAAGTAAAAGTATACTTTCAATTCTTAGTTTTAAGTAACGCTTTATCGTGTAAAAATTCTCATTTCTATATTTTCATTAAAAAATCGTATTATATACTTGAACGATTTGAGAAATTATAATACAAATATTGTCTGCTTGTACATGATTTTAGTAACTTAATCATAATCGATGTAAAAAAATTGTAGTTATGATACCATATGGCCTGACAATTGACTTCAAACAAGTAACTTATATACATATATAGTAAATAGAGCATTTTTTTAATGATCGTAATCTTTAAATCGGTGATCGTTATTAAGATAATATAACCGTGTTATTGTTTGTCACTGGTTGTTGCAGTACAAAGCACAAGTGATGTGTTCTGTTACAAGGTATTAAATTAATTTTAGTACTAAGTTATTGGATTTGAGGTAATTGCTAGTAAGGTGCCTTATTATTTGAAAACAGGAATTATAAATATAATATGTATATACTTTTACAATTAACAAATTAATTATTCAGTTAGGTAATTATTTAATTTACTTTACATTTATTCAACAATTTTACATAAGCATAGTCATAAATGTATCATTGTAAAAAAATATTTTAATGAGGTGACATGAGTTTATATTCAATATTTATAACAAGAATGAGTGCCTTTACCTATTAAATAACAACATAGACTTAGTTTTAGAAAAGTATGACTGTTAGATATTATGTAAAATGATTTAATGGTAACAAACTTGCATCAAAATAAACTATGATATTTTTGCACAATATTACCCTTCTATTTTCTTACACCTTAACCTGTATCCATTACGGTACCTAATTGTGGGTAGGTATAAAATATTATGTATAAGGTAATCTATTTAGGATACAAATAATGATCCGATCAATTGGCCAGTATTTAACACGTTCAGTGCCAGCGACACGCCTAGCGTGTTCATGCGAATTTCTATAGCCACGCCGCGAACACGCTAGGCGTGTTCTAAGAATTTCAGTGATATCTTAAAAACTAGGCTAAATTATTCATTCAAACTAATTGTGTGCAATCTTCAAGCGATAAGCTACTGAGTTTTTAAGTGGCCCGTTAAAAATAATATTTTTTTTTTATTTTACAAAAAAATGTCTTTCGTAATGCCGGCGACACGCTAGGCTTGTTCACTTATTAAGGATAATCATAGATTGTCAAACTGTTTTTTCAACAAACCACATTTTATTTATGGCTTATTACCAATTTGTTGAAAATTGAACTAATTTTGTTATTGTTTTCTCAAATTTGCGGAACTTTGTTACATTTTTTTTTTGTACAAATATCTATTATTATAAAAATTTATACACCTTTGTAGTATAAATAAAAATTTTAACAAAAAGAAAAACCGACTTCAAACAAAACACTATTTTAAAACAAATTAATATGCACGAAAAAGTAATAAAAATAATTGCGTATTCAACATATTTTTTAGAGTCTTCCTAAGTTAAATGAAATGAAAAATATTAGACTACTTAAAAGTCGATTTACGATTATATAATGTAGTTATAGTTATTGAATCGAATTGATAACCTCCTCCTTTTGGAAGTCGGTTGAAAACTATATAAGCCGTAATTCTGCCATTCCTATTTAATGACAAAGTTTATACTAAATTGTCTTACTTTGTGTTATGTTGATACTGATTATGTATTACAAGTACCTATATGTTAGTTCGATTAATCATTAACTACCACATACATACACCAAATATATAAAATTAAACACTAAATAAGGCTGATTTACCTTAAAAATGTAAACTCATGTCAACTTCAAATTCGTGTTACAAGAATTGAAGTAATGAAACAATAAAACGAGTTTAGCTTACAAGAAGCTTGATTATTTTTTAATTATTTGTTTATTAATTATTACTTATTTAATTGTTCTTTATTATTATATCAAGACATGTGCACCGAATCGATATCCTATGACCTTTGAACATTTCTAGCAACTAATAAGAAAGTGAACGAAACAAGTGAGATAAAAATTGATTTTAGAAATTAATAAGTATGTATTTGAGAAAACAAAAAAAGAAGGTGGATTTTTATGGACACTTTATGAAGCGAAATTTAAACTCTGTTTTAATTTGTATTGAAAGTTCTATTTTATTTTATTTGATTATACCTTGCTACTTTCAAACTGACCCGCGTCCTTTGCAGGGATACAACAGTAGATAACAGGTAACAGTATATATCATGAACAATTTTTTTATTGAAATACGAACTAAATCATAACGCGATAAAAAGTATATATCAAATTCGACACCAATATAAATATGATATGTGGGAATTTATTAAAAAGTTTTACAACCACTGATTACATTATGATGTTTACTTACCATAAAAGCGGTTTTTTGTCATAATTCCAGGATAAAACACTGACAACATTATTCTAAACACCTTAATTATTGCATAACACAAGAAATATTAACTAACAAAGACCGTTTTAACAAAAAAATTATCATTTTTTTGTTCCTGTGCCAGTGGACACGCTACGCTTGTCCATACAATTTATCTAGCGATGCCGGGGACACGCCTAGCGTGTTCGCGGCTTTATGTATGGCGGCATCGCTATGAGCATAGGAAAAATTTAGGTGGCAGTGAATGTGTTAATCTTGTAATATGACAATTCAAAATAGCTTTAAATTATATTTAATGATTTCGTCATTCATTTTTACGTATGAAATACCATATAAACAAATAAACGCACATATGTGCACTAATTATATTTATAGAATCGAGAAAGTTTAAGCTCGGAAAAAATTGATACGCGCTCAAGGCAAGAGACGTAATACAGTAAGAAAAGGAAATAAAAAAAATTGGAAAATTAAAAACTTAGTATCCAGACGATTATAGCCGGACTGGCGTAGACGTAACGGAGGTAAATCATAAATAAATGTTATGTTTATGCGCTATGGTATACGATATAACGGATGGCTAATATTTCTTAAAAAACCCATCAGTCTCGACTCTCGCAACGCACTTAACATTAGGTCTCACATTTCAATGTTCTAATTGAAAATACACAATATTCAAAATTCGTTATAGGCGTCTTTATTAACATAGACCTGAATATTATATAAAGGCACGAAAATAAACTTAATTGACAATATTCTCTAGATAATATTAATAAGGGCCAGAGTTAAATTCGTAATATTTTAAATTTAAAGCACACTACCATTATTATGTCAATAATATATAATTTCCGTAAATTATTTTTTCAACACATTTAGCGCAATAAAACGGAGTTTTCCCCAGTGTATAATGTATATTTTTCTTTATATCCTACGCCCCATGCGGATTGGTCGAACGAAACAGCCATAGACTATTATTGTCACTGTCAAATGTTGTCATTAATGTCATCGCATTAGATCATTTTTGTGGTTACTGTATGTCAGTTTCTCGACGCATCGCGACCATTTCGATGGCTAGCTTCTATCTCTTTGTTTTATAACGAATTTATAAACACAGATTTTCATCAAAATAGCCAGAATCTTGCAGGCAATAATCAAGGTGCACTCGTCATATATGTAATACGTATATTATTATACGATATTTACCATAAGTGATTCATTCTAAGTGAAGTGCGTACGCATATAAGTGGTGAAACAGTTTTGTGCGTTATTTTTGGTTAAAATAATCACAATGCCTGCTAGTGCGGTTTATCAGCCGACGACGGTGACTTATGAACAGCAACCTAATGATCAACGCTGGAATTGCCCAATCAGTTACTTTTCACGAAGGGTGACAAGTAGCTTGAACCGGGTAGTGTGCATACGACTGGCTTTGTGCCTCTTTGGCAGCACTTTGTTTATTATTGGTAAGTAAGCATTTAATTCCTAACAATAATGTTGAATCGCAACAATATCGGAATGTGATACCAATTGGAGATTGTTTAAGTGTACTCTTTATTTTCCTCATTTATAAAAGTCTAATTAGGATTTGTCAATTTTAAGTAAAATAATTATAAAATAAATATAACATATCGAAATGGATCAAAATAAAATAAAATATAAAGTTATTTTTAACTACGTCATTATAAAAACAAAAATAAGATTTGGATAGTGTACATAAAAAAGGTTTTAAGTAATATGAATATTACCTGCTTATATGGTATCTGTATTTGAAACCCCATAGTTTACAGTAGTGACACTATTTTCATTAAATTACTTTAATATTAATGACAAATATGTAATAATTAATTTAACTGAATGTAATATACATCAAGAATTTATAAATCTCTCAATTAATACTTCTTTAAGATCTAAAAAAAAAAAAACAGATAAAAGATACATATAGGTAAATGCGAACAATACAATAAGTAAAACAAATAGTTATTTTACAAAATTCTAAAATGTTTGTAATTAATTGTTAACTTTAACTTAGTTTCTAATGTATTGTAATGCTTTCCAGTAAAACCTGTATTATTTAATTTATAGTCATTATGATGGAAGTATATCATTAATATATCATTACATTAATTTTAATTTCACATTCAAAACTGTATAACTAACAAGATTTGATTAGAGTAGGAATTCCCAGAGCAAATGTTTTTCTCTGTCATCTGTTTTTCAGTAGTCAACAATCATAAAAAAAAAAAAGATTTTGAGGCTTGACAAGATCAAAATCAACACATACTTTCAACAGTTTTAAAGTAATCTGGCTATTGGAGTCTGTGAAATACCTCAGGAAACTGATAATTTTTTTTTCTAAATGAGGTTTTTGGTCCAAAATAATTTTGGACTGCTGAATGAATATTCATTCATTTGTTTTATAGGATTAATATTAAATTTACTAATATTATAGAGCTATTATATTATATAGTATGTCAATATGTTACATTTCTGTTTAGATGCACTCAATATAGCATGAAATGCTAATTTATTAAGATATAGTTTTTTATCATCTAGAAGTTGTGGAACTACCAAAACTATAACAAATAACTTAACTTTTTTATTAACAGTTTTGTAGGTTCCAAAAATACTATATAAATGATTATTTCAATAAGAAGGGGACAAAATATTGAGAACTGTAGTTTTATTGTCATATAGCATTACTTTATGACAAAACTACATCATCTAAAATAAGAAAACATATGAATTTACACATTTATATAGAGTCCAATTTTTACGTGAATAAATACGCGGGACTTTAGCGATGCATTAGCACAGTATAGAACAATACAGAATACAGAATCGATTACTTGGCGAATTCTAATAAAAAATTTGTTAAAACATATCGCCTATTATAATTCTCACCTTACGATTTTAAAGTCGGAACAGACTGTTGGTATCTAATAAAAATAGCTTGCTAACATTTTTACATATTATAACAATTTCTGGTCCCATATATCCATAAATCTAGAAACAGTAAGAATACTATAATGAATGTATTTACTATTGTTTCCTTTTATTCCTTCCGTTTCCTGGACGTAAATTATAATGCTACGAACACAACATCCTTGAATATTATTACCGACACTATAGCATGTACTGGATGATGACGTCATTTATACATATAATGAAACTTATGGAACCATGTCCGTACATGAAGTACAATTTTAAATGGGTTTATGTATGGCGTAAAAACGTTCGTGTGATTTTTAATGAAACTCGAAGTGACAATAGCTTTTAAGTATTATGAAGATAGATAAACGAAGAAACAAAAAATAAATATCGTGTTATTATTCCCAAGTATTGATTCTTATAAGAATATTTTAGTTCTACGGTATGTGATCGACCGAAGTTAATGTTGATCGCTTAACTATTCTCTATTTTATTTACTAATAAATCAGAAATCGAAACAATTTCAGTGCATGTCACGCTGAAAGGATTATATGAGGACTTAGTTATGTTGTGTATTCAATTGATCGTTAACCTTTTTGTTTATTTTTTTAATGGGTAGACTTGCAGTTGACCTATTGATAAGTGGTAGATAAGTTACCTTTATGTATATAATGGTACTTTAAAGGTTGAAATGATCATATTTACAGTACCACAAATTACGTCAATATTCACACCAATAGGGATTTACGATGATATGTTGTTGGCCCTTGTGCCTTAATTACTAATATGGCTGTCTCATCTTTCGAATTGGAACAAAAAAAGAGCGAGCGAAGCTTTTTAGCGGTAAAATAACCGTTCAATGGGTGGTACCTACCTGGTGGCGAGTTTACATAAAGCTCTACCTTATATACATTAAGTAACTGAATTACTTTTTGTCATATTGCTGAATTAAATTCGTCAAGCTGGGATTAAAATGCATAAAGCCAAATCTAGAGTGATTGCGAAAATGGGTCGAAGCAACGGAAGTAGTAGGTTGAAGGAGTGGGCAGAGAAACATTAGTGCCGAAAGACGGCTTTCACTTGCAGTGTGACCATTCAAACTTCAACAATCATTTTATGATATAACATCTATAACTATCTATGTGCCTTTCTGATACAAGTTTAACAAACATAAGTATGACTATAATTTTACTTTAAACACATGTTGAGTATCGAAATTCGAGTTATCGAAAAGACGTTTTTAGACAAATTTTTATAAATGATTAAGGAAGTGTTTTGATACTTCGAGTTATATTCCCATCTCTTTCGTCATAGAAACTGTCGGCTAATTTGCTTTTTAACGAAACCAGTTCATCGTGGATTGTTATCGCCTAAATTATTGTAGAACCTGTTTCAACATATCATAAATCTTAATGTGTTTTTTCATTATTAAAATTAAATAATACAAACGAATAGCAAGATGCGATGGATTTTGAAATCAATGTGTACGACTATGTAAATTCGTTTTACAATTTTCCTCAAAATCATCTTTAATTTTGATTTAGTTTAGAATGTATAATAAAAAAACATGGCATATAAATACAGTTTACTTGCCTGCTGAACACTTCGATTTTAACCGAAGATAGCGTGCTCTCATACGGGCAAGAACTACTAAAATTTTATGATGGACTATTCATCTTGTGCTCAGGAGAATGCAAATATCTTGAGGAATCAGCATGTATATATTTCAACCAATATGATCGTAATTCATATGAGTACATGGCCGTATATGTTTATGGAGTTACTTTTTAGTTTCAAAACAATGGGGTAGTAGAGATCTACTACCCCATTGTTTTGAGTTTATCCAAACAAGAAGTAAGGAAATTTTTCATTTGTTAAAGTTTAAGAGTTTCGGAAGTAAGTAATCAAAAAGCAGGAAAAAGTTAAAACAGAATTCACTACAAATATTATAATTATGCACATAATTATACTGGCCGATGTCGGTAAATACTTTTAAGTACATATACTTCTGTTAAAATTGATCAAAAAAATATGCAAACGGTATTTACTTAAATAAACTTTTGTGAAGTAATACTACTAAGTCATTAATAAGCAATTTATATTCATAATGATGATTAGTTTAAAAAAAAAGCGATAAAGTTACTGGAAATAATGACAATTTGTCACTGTCTCACTGAGAGTGTTCCGTAATTACTCACAATCTGAAAACAAAACACTATCCGTTATAAGCAGTACAAGGACTTGCTTTACATTTAATGAATCTTACTTATAAAAAAAGAATTACGATCAATGTCAATGATTGACCAGTCAATAATAGTCTAATTAAAAAATCGTATCATATTTCGATAACTTAAAATCAAACTTTATAGTCTATAGAATCAACGAACTTATCGCAAGGAGCGAGGAAGTAAGAGGTACTTACATTACGGAAACGTGTTGGAGCCGCAGACGAGTTTGTCGACCTTCGTGTGCCTATAAGAGTAAAAAGATTCTGAAGGCTAACAGAAGTAACTACATCACGAAGTTACGCCATTTTCTGAGTCACGATAACGCATTTGTTCTATTACATAACAATAGTATTTGTTGGAACTATTTATTTTCAAAGTTTGCCTAAAGAGTAGTCCTAATTTTATTGATAATATTATAACGTGTATAGATTTATTCAATTTAGTTTTACGTTCAGATAAACTAAGAATAGACTAGCTTAGGTAAGCGTGTCTATTCTTAGTTTTAATACTTCTTATAACTTGTTCTTACTACAATTACTTATGTTGTACATCGTTCTGTCTAGACAGTGCAAGTCTACTATATAAAACGTAGAATTTGTGATCCAACCACGCAGCCACCCGATGAGTCACCGGCGACCGCAAGCGCCGCACCGGACACTCGATACCATATAGGAGTATAGCTAATTGTATACGATACGCACGGGCTTATCTTTGCCACCACGCTACCGTACTGCAAACTGACTATAACTGGCCGCTTTCTTTAAAAGAAAGACACCCATAACGGTTTCCTTGGACCTAAAAAAGGGGTGACGTGTGTCGAATTGGGTCACACGATTGTTAGTTATCCTTTGTTACATATATTAATTTTTTTTTATATTTATGTATGAAATTGATTATATTTTTCTTAGAAAGAGAATTAACTGTGATTACTAAGCTAGAATAAAATGTATGTACAACAAATATTATGCTTTCGTCACCAGTCGTAATTGCGTAAGTACATATTTATCTAGAAATATTAATGTTTTCCTTCATTGGACAATCAAAACCATAGCGATTACAATAGATATATACTAAGATCTCAAATGTCAATGTTTGTTAACCAAATTGTACCAAGCTGTGTTGTATGTGTACATACTCGTACATATGTCTTTCTCATTTGTGACGTTTGTTTGGTTTGGTAACACAGAAAAGTTGGTCTGGGTAGATATATTCAAATGTTCTATTTTGAAAGGTGATTGAGGTGAAAAAATTGATATACTGCTATATATACTGAATATATAGCAGTAGCAGTATATCAATTTTTTTTTCATGATTAGTGGCGTACTTCCAAGGTAAAAGTGGTAATTATTCCTTACAATGCCAATTTCATGGGCGATCGTGACCATTTACAATCAGGTACCCCATTTATCGACCTTCATGTTTTAAATAACAACGAGATACACAAAAAGTACCGAGAAACAGACACTACTATTCATATTTAATTAATAGAATAATAAAAAACTCATTTATAGTGCATGATTCATAAATTGATAACGGTCTCTGTCATCATTTACAAAAACACAACATTCCAAACAATAACAAATGCTTTAGGTACACTTATTTTAATTTGAAGATCTGCTGAAACCAACAATTCGATTCAAACGTATAAGGTGAAGTCGGCACAACAGAGGCCTTATCCCAACTGTGGGGCATTCAGGCGGCTAGTACAATATTAAGAGGATTGCTGATTTCGTTGCACACATTTGACAATTTGTCAGTACTATCAATTTAAAGAATAAAGCAAGTCTTAAGGTTCTAAATGGCGAATGTGCTAGAAGACTGTGGTTATGATTTCGACTAATTTACTTTATGTTCATCGTTCTTCATACATGGTTGAGCCATAAACTTGTTCGTCGAGCCAACGGCAATGCAACCGAAGAACCACTAAGATCGGTCCTCGATCGTGACCTATAACGATAATCTCAAACATCACAAGGCTTCCGGCTTTCGAAACCGAAACCAGTGGATATGATTATTTAAACTCATTAAAGTAATGTAAAATAAGTACATATTGTTTATCCCGTAAACTTTGACTTTTTATGATTCATTTTTGTTTTACTACTGATTTATCTGTTCAGTGAAATTCATTAACTTACTTAATTAGAAGAAAATCATGATTGAAATAAATTAATTTACTTTAATTTTTTTAATATATTAAATCTTTTTTTTTTAAATAACATATTTTTTCTGTCATTCCATTACTAAATGTTATAAGGTTATTTGAAATGCTTCTTTCTGTATTTTTTATGAATGGTTTGGTTTTTATTTTTATGATCTTTATAACCTATCCTTGAAATATAAAGAAGCGGTTAACGCAAACCAGTGTCGTGAAATCGATATTCATTAGGAATGCACGAGGGTTATTTTATGAACTAACTGGGTCATTGCGAGAATTTTAACTGAATGATGTATAAGCGGTTAATTTTAGCTTCCATTCATTAAAAATAATTCTTTTAAATGCGATAGAGAACCTTTTACTATTCATCAATCTATAGTAAATAAAGAAGTAAACTTTGATATATTATAATTCAATGACGCTTTAATATATCCGTTTGGAACGATTCGATTTAGAATATTAATTCTACCTAGAAAAACTAGTTAGAAGTTTGTATTTTTCAATTGAATAACATAAGTGTGTTAATAACGTACCAATACGACATTTTTTATTAAATTGATGATTAAAAGATTCAGTAAATGTACATTTTAAAACGGATTACAGTTAAAATTACATTGTTCTGTAATATCTAAACGTGTTTCTGATTATTAAAAAATAAACGGTCATGAAATAAATAATTCTAATTTCAAAAAAATGTCATTAAAAGATTTGCTAGATTGCATAGTAGTTATAAGGTCCAAGTTTCGATAGAAACACATAACTGATAACAAAAGACTACAATATCACTTAGTGTGTTACTTATATATTTTTTAAAGATGTTTATGAATTATTTTACAATGAATTATAGTACATAAATAGGACACTGCAGAATATACTTCATTTTAATAATACAAGTACCTATGTTATCACAAATTGCATTCGTAAGTAGGTAATGATAATATGAATAGTATTGTCATAAATTTTGTATGCGATAATACATCACAATTTTATCAGTAAGTTCTCTGTTGAATAGATAAAATATAATATTTTGGTCAACGGCACAGAAAGATCGACGGGTCAGAAATAGGTTGTCGACATGAATATTGCAGTGTGGGTGAAATCTTGAAAATGAATTTCAAACTCTTTCCAATTGAGCTAGAATTTTGTTACTGTGATAACAATGCAGTCTAATATACTAAGCTTTTTTCTTATAATACTCGAACGGTTTATATAAAACTTTAGTATGAAAAAGATCCTACGATTTTAGATTTATTTAATAAAAATACTATAAATTTATTAAAATATACGTAAACTGAGAAACTGCGCTGCTACATGATATCAAGGTCTCATATTAATTCATTCATTTATGTAAATTGTCTTGTACAGGTTAAATTTAAATCGCGTCACAAAAATTAAGATCGTTGATTACTCGTAAACTACATACATAATATATAATTTATGTAAAAGAGACACATTGCAAACTCAACTTCAAGCATTAACTGCACCCGGCTTAATAAATTAATTCAATTTTCCATATTTGATTCGGGTTTTAAAATTAGTCGGTATATATAAACTTTTTGCAGCGGGCTTGTACCTAATTCTTAAAAGATCTTTGACCTGGTTTACAACCCGTTATTTGAAGAAATCATTTGCACATAATCATACATGAATCATTCAATTGCACTTACGTTTTCGGTTGGCTATGGATTGAAAATGTGTATATGAAGATCTTTATTTAATAATTTTAAATAAAAGTAGAAAAAAGCGTATGCTGTCATGAGATACGTACGTACGTTTTGTATATAAAAAACTATTTATCGTCTTTTATGACGCAAATGCTATTGGGAAGGAATATTATTTCAGTCAACGTTTAGTATATATTAAATATACCTACTTCTTAAGGGGACTACATGAGCTAAATGCAAGTTTTAAAATGCCAAAAAGTATATAATCCAATGCAATAAACCAAATGAAAAAAATATAGGTTAATCTTCAGGATAGATGCTAGTTATTAATTGTGTTGAAAACATGATGTAATTAATTTGGTACGATAGAAAAAAATCGCAAAGTTACCTCTAAAAAAGTCTTTTTTTGTTTTTTAACTACACTTATATACCTTCAATAATTTTGGTCTTTTGTCAGATTATTCTACAAACAATATACTAAAAATTTATTATCATAATTATTTAGTAAAATCAATAGATTTTTTTTAAATCAGATTTTCTTATTTTCGACCAAAATGCGTAAGCATGTGTGCGTGAGCGCCTCGTACAGACACTGCCGGCCGAGGCCTGTTGCTATACAGACGTGTCGCTCTTTTCACCGCATCGTTGCGAATAAAATCTCGTAGATTTTATTTTTGTGTAATTTTAATTGTAAATTAATTGTCGAATATTATTCTTTTATGTAAATAAATATATTAAGTTAAAATAGTCTAGTTGTAGTTAGCCATTTATTTTTTTGTTAAGTTATTTTTTATAAAGTTTAATTTTGTAAACATGGGAAATAAAGTACAATCTGTGAAGAAAACTAAAAAACGTTCATATAAATTAAAAAGCCGAACATATGAAAGATAATATGAAAAGGTAAGAGTATTTAATTAGTAAACATATATATATATATTTTATAAATAATGATTATTGGAAACATTTATTAAAAACAATGCAATCAGTTCGCATAGAATCAGATTTTTCGACATATTTCTTACAGTCACCATGGAGTATTTGGTATTGACCAAACTTGGACTTGCTTGCCAATGCAAGAAGAATGTGCGGGTTCGATCCCCTCACTCTGAACTAAAATTTTATTATTTTTAAAGGACTATATTTAAAAAAATATATATATTTTATAATTATTAAAATTTAATTGCTAACAACTATGCATTTATTTTTTCAGAATTAAGAAAATCGAAAAAAAATAACACGGAAGCTATTTCTATTACGTTAGAGTTTAATTTTATCAATTTTGTTTATAATAGGAAATATAGTTATGTATGGATGAAATTTAATAATAAAAAAAAAAATAAATACAATTTAGCACATCACATGAATATTTAGTGGTGCTTGCCTGGGTTTGAACCCGCAATAAGATGCGCGCGTTCTACCCACTGGGCCATCTCGAAATATGTAATTGTTGTGAACCAAAGAACTAAAATATTTAGAAGTGTCATATACGTAATTCAATATTTTTTAAAGATTGGAAATAGTATCAATTGAATAGTACAAATTTTAGCTCGTAGCTTCAGTGAAAGTGGGTGAAATATTGATTGCAAGTATCCAAGATATTTTAATAGCGAACGACGACGAACGAATAATTATAAAATAATATTTTAATAAAAAAATTTAAACGAAATTTATTTGTTTTTTTGTTAAACCAAAAATAAATAAAAATATTTGAATTTAATTGAATCAGTTTTATTTCAAATATCAGTCAAAAACAATACAAATAATTCTAATATCCAAACTATTTTTATGAGATTTATGACTAAACTCACTGTGATTGACCGAGTTAACCAATAATTCTACTAAACCGACTTGACGATATTATTTTTATAGTAACTTTTTGATACTGACTTTTTTAACTTAATTTTTTTTCTTTGTGTACCGATATTAGTAAAATGAACAAACTCTACGCTTTTTGTCAGTGTACAAATTACGAACAGTTCCAATTTAATTTAATAAATCGCTTAACAAACTTATAAAATTTAAAAATAGGTACGATTTAATATTTAGTATTACAACTAATTGAATTGATACAGTAAAAATTAAAGAAAAAAATGTTTAAATTAACTATTTTTTGTACATAAAATAATAATAATTTAAGTTTAATTAATTCAGTTTAATTTTATAATATTTTTTTAAATGACACAAAAAAATTAAAATAATTCTATTGTCCTGTCTATTTTTATGAAATCTATGATTGATAGAATTGATAGAATTGACTTCGCTTCGCTTTCGCTCGGCGCGGCGCGCGGCGGTTCGGCGCCATCTATTGGAATATTCAGGCGTAACCTCGCCGCCTCGCTAAGCGTAGTGCGCGCGGGGACATGCCGTTTTTGTCGTTAGTGTAAGTGTGTGCGCGTGATTCTCAAGGGCAATTAGCTCCTGTAGTCCCCTTAAACTTAGACAGAGTTAGTATTAACGTTGCAAAAATTACAAAACAAATTCTTTCTTGTACTTATTTGTTTATTAAAGAATCTCGAAAGAAAAAATGTAGTGTTTTTAGGTTGACTCTAGATTTAGCGTGGCAATTACTTCATGTAGAAAATTTTCTCATGAGTACAATAATTATGACTGATAAAGATACTATTTAAGGACCTGCACTGGTCGTACCTGTTTTAACAACCACACATGCAAGTGCCTTTGATTTTTTAAAGTCTAGATTCCATAAACGTCGACAATTATAAAATGTTTTCTCTCCATTTATTGAATTCAATCACAAGTATTTTTATGTATTCGTAAACGGGTTATTGTGACTTGTTAGTTACGCTGACAAAAAACTCTAGTTCGCAAACGTTCTCGTTTCGTTTTTGGTAAATAAAAAAATACGAGAATGTAATTATCCATAATTCGTGCTCTTTGTTAATGGACTAAGTTTTTTTTTGTGTTTGGAATCCAGCTTATTAGGCTGGTTTAACGGTCGTTGTTATTCCACCACATGCCGAAAATTTCGAGCGTATATAACCAAGTAATAGAATATGCTTCTCTGAGGTTTAAATATATTTTTTTTTATATTTTGTACAATGGCAACACCAAATGTTGTCATTATAACATGCTGAAGTGTGTTTCTTCTTTATGAAAAACTTATCTAATGTAACAGGTTTCATTTATGGTTAACCCGTTGGTATGTATGGATTAAATGTTAGAAAGACGTTTTAATTTAAGAAAAAAAAAAAAACATGATTGTTTATTATGTCTAATGTTTATAGATTTATTTTATCAATTAAGCTGACTTTTTCCGACTTTCAAATTCAGTCAATCACGTAATTATATATGTAATAATAATGAGTAATAACGTTTGATTTTTTAAAATTATATATCTCTTGCAGGTCTTGCTCTTCTAATAGCCGGTGGTGTACAGTATTCCAACTCGCCCGCGACGCCCACGCCACAAGACTCCGATAACGGGTTCGGAGCCCTCATCGCTGGCGGTGTTATATTGTGCCTTGGACTGCTATTTGCAGGTTAGTATTTTACTCTTTACTTGACATCATTGAAGGGAGGAATTATAAATACATACACATACATACAGTCATACTATAGTACGATTTGCTTTGACGCGAATCTTGTTCGAAATGACCATTCTTTATTAAGAAAATAATATGATGAATTATTTTCGTTTTTTTTTTTTATAGATATACTGTAAGGTTTTCTTGGCTGACACCGGCTACAAATATAACAATAACTATAACTACGTTATATAATTGTAAATCGACTTTTAAGTAGTCTAATATTGTTCATTTCATTTTACCTAGGAGGACTCTAAAAATATGTTAAATATGCAATTATTTTTATTACTTTTTAGTGCATTTTTATTTGTTTTAAAATAGCGTTTTATTTGAAGTCGGTTTTTCTTTTTGTTAAAATTTTATTTATATATTTTATATTCATCGATGCGGAATCATCCTTAAATGGTTATTAGCTGTATTTTTTTTAAATTCCGTTGGTCCTCCTCCCCTTTCCATATTTAATGCTCAGCGAAGCGGGCGAACAGCTTAGGTATAAATTGAAAGCATAAAACGGTTAAAATCATATTTCATCACTCTTCGCTTTATCAGACATCATTTAAAGCACGATATCCGAAGGGTGCTGATTCTAATCTCCGATGATTGGGATGTGCGATGGGATTTTAAAAGGCGTCAAAATAACTTAAGTTCACATGATAGCATCTTAACTTTATATAAACCAGGTTTATATTGTACTAGTGGTCGCCCGCGGCTTCGCTCTCGTTTTAGGGTGTTGGTTCGTGCGTCAAAAAAAGCCTGTCCTTTCTTGGAGTTCAAGCTTGTGTCATACCGAGTTTCATCATATTCGGTTCAGCGGTTTGGTCGTGAAAGAGCTACGGACAGAGTTACTTTCAAATTTATAATATTAATATAGATATTTCGAATTTTTTTTATGGTGTAGTTTGGCGGACGAGCAAATGGGCCACCTGATGGTAAGTGGTCACCATTACCTAAAGACAATGACGCTGTAAGAAATATTAACTATTCCTTACATCGTCGATGTATCACCAACCTTGGGAACTAAGATGTTATGTCCCTTATGTCTGTAGTTACTGGCTCACTCACCCTTCAAACCGGAACACAACGATACTGAGTACTGTTATTTGGCGGTAGAAAAATAAAATTAACATTACTCAAATTCGATAAATAATTATTAGTGTGCTTGTAGTTATTTACTTTTGAGTAGGTACTATTTGGTACTTCGTACAACCCCTATGAAATAAGTACCCAACCATTCATTACATTTATTCTGACGCCAACGGTATTTTTTGTATTGCGTATAACTGTTTGTGAGGGTGATAAAGCCAGTGTGATTACAGACACAAGGCACATATCATAATAGTTCTAATGGTTGGCGGCGCATTGACGATGCTAAGAATGATTTATATTTCTTACTGCGCCAATGTTAATGGGCTTTTGTATCTTAGTTACAAGAACCTTTCTAAATAGGAAACAAAAACATACTATTTTCTTCTTAATTTGTTTTCTTTCCATGTACATATATAAAAGAAACGCTAAGTATTTTCAATATTTTAATGAAACAAAGTTGTTTTATTTTCCATAGAAGTAAGTTATATTTCAATTTAATATTGTAAGTGTCTAAGTTTATATACTTGTTAATTTCCCTATTACTGTCACTATTAATAGTGATAATGGCAGAGATTCTTTGATAGTTTTACGACACGACGAGTATTTAAACGACAGTATGTAAATAATGATATTGTTATCCGACGACAGTGAGGTAAAGTGTACAATCACAGCTGTGTATATATAAAGATTTAATGGTTGATTGTTGATCTGTTACAGTGTAATTCTTGAACAAAATAACAGGCTGTGAATTTCCCATTGCTGGGCTAATGCCTACTCTCCCTTTGAGCAGACGGTTTGGAGCATATTCCACCACACTGCTCCAAAGCGGTTTGGTGGATACACATGTGGCTGGGTTTCCTCACGATGTATTTCTTCACATAAGCACATGAAAACTCAATGGTGCTTGCCTGGGTTTGATCTCGCAAGCATCGGGATGAACGCGTTTTACCACTAAGCCATCTCGGCTCTTCTTAAACGACTTATCACATATTAATGAGATGTCCTCTGCTTCGTATTAGAGTCCCGCGTGTCATATGCGATGTACTATATTGAGTCAAACGTATTGCATGATGTATTATTTAGCTCAATACCACAAGCAACAAATATAAAAAATATCAGAAATAAATAATTAATACAAGCAATGTATTCATCATGTTACAAGTATCATCATCAATTAGAAGTACGATCTTTAAAGTACCCGGCTCTCATCTATTGTATTGTAAAAAAAAAATTGACGTAGTTATATGTAATTCAATATGTTTGGTATATGATTTTGTTAAATTTTTTTGGAAAATATTCCAAAACTTCTCAAAGAGAGAGGAGGCCTTAGCCCAGCAGTGGGAAATTTACAGGCTGTTGTTGTTGCAATATGTTTGATTATTTGCGTGTTTTCTAAGTCAAAAACAGGTGGAAATCTGTCAATTTGATAAAACTTTATGTGTGTCGGGTGTGTGAGGTCAACTAAGTAAGTAATCACGCTGTTTCCCTTGACCTTTCCGTTATCGGATTGCTTGAATTTTCATGTAAGTTATCTGATTGCCATATATTTTAAAGATTATATTTGTGTACATTATCTCATACAATCAATATATGAGTATTTATTTTTCCATTGTACTTATTTACTTGGCAATGTTGTGTTTTTTTAAAGCCTTTCCATTTAAACGTTTAAAAATGTTTAAAAAGGCGATTATGCGTTTCCTGTATACGCCAGACGTTTTCATCACTTTTTTTTTCAAGTGTAAAGTTATTATGATTATTTTATTAATTAACTAGGTGTGCCCTCGACTTCGTAAAAACACTTATAGTTATAGCCTAAATTGCTCCTTATTAAAACAGCTTTCAGTCAACAAAACTTCAGATCGATCTATACAAAAATGTTATATTGGTATTTGTATCGTGTACATATTTATTAAAAAAAAAAATACAAACGAACCCTCCAATTTTATTAAATGTGTATATAGATTGGATGATGCTTATCGGTACTGTTAATGCATATGTCGTAAGTTCCAATTTTAAACCTTCCGGCCATTACTGCTTTTAAATACTAATTACGATTTCGAAGGTAAGCTAAATTAGTTACGAGAAAATTAGAAAAATAATGCATAGAAATAAAGATATGACACATAATTTTATGCACTAATATACGTTTATTTTAACATACAACCCGGACTGCGATGGGTACTAGTAAATTATAAAGAATGAAAAAACACCTTTTTTGCTTCGAGCTTATCGCGTGGCCAAGGACATCGCGTGATATATTTCAAAGTAACGTCCCTTCGGTCTAGTAACAAAGTCTATTTGGTTTATTTAAAAGTTTAATAACAAAAAAATCTTAAAGTAATTCGATAGCTAAAGCTTGTACTACTAAACGATTATACTGTGAGTACTATTGCAAATTAATTATTAATTATTTTAGTAATCACGTTATTCGATTTGCATATCTTATGAATATGAAGGTAAACATTTTAGTATTCAAAGCGCCCTTCACTCTCTGTTCAGAAACATCCTCGAAACGTGACGTGCAGATACGATTAAGCGATTGCGTGTGCGGAAACAACGAAAATATACAAATAAAGGGCAAGATATTTTCGTAACGAGTACATTTTTAATCACAATATTGAACACAAGCCAACCAAGGAAGTTTACACTTTATGGTTTAACTTAATACAAGGTGTGAGTTACCGGTTTCTTTCGCGTGAAAGTTTTTATAGTTGGTAATAAAATTGGTAATATAGTTTTAAATTAGAGTATGCGTAATTTTGGTTAATGTTTCATAGATACTATTTTTGTGGGCAAATCGTCAATTTCATTATTTGTATTTATTGCGAAATTGAGTTATGTCCTCCTGACAGAATGTCGCCTGCGTCGGCCAATTTTAATGACAGGCCAACTGCGCAGGAGATATAAAAGAATAAGTATGTGCGCAAACACACTTACACACTTTTCGCTTATCTCCTTGTCCATTGGGACAGCATCACGGCACGAAATGAAATACGACCGAAATCGTATTCGAAACACAAAAATGCTTAAGTCCTGATTCACTTTTTTCGGTCAAAATCTGCAGTCACATAGTTAAAAGACAACCGAGGCCGTCATACTCAGTGAAACTAAAATTAATTATCATTTAGTTGATTTACTTTAAAGAATAATAATATGATCGTTTCTTTCATAGGCATAGGCGGATGGGCTTGGTCGGCTCGCTGGGGAGGAGGCAAGGAGGCACCAACTAGTGGTGCCGCTGCACTAACTGCGCTCAACCCGTCTACGGACCCGTTGGTTGCAGCGCAGTACGCGCCTGTACGAGATGCCCCACCTGCGCCCGATGACGAGATGAGAAACCTTATGGACAACAAGGAATGGTAAGGACTTCACCAGTTTTATTAAAAATTAATTTATCTACACTAATATTATAAAGAGGAAAACTTTGTTTGTTTGGTTGTAATGAATAGGCTCAAAAACTACTGGATCGATTTTAAAAATTATTTCACCATTCGAAAGCTAAATTAATCCCGCATAACATAGGCTAAATTTTATTTTGAAAAAAAAATAGGGTTCCGTAAGATATTTTGGGTTTTTCAGACAAAAAAGAAAAAATTTTACCAAAGAAGTTGATTTTTTGCGTATGATGCCTAAGCTATAAATGATAGAACTATAAAATGTTCTAACTCCGGTCCTTAGAGGTCATAATGGCCTCCGACCCTAAGAACCACATCAGATTCGTGGCTGATGTTGGTCTGGCTGAGGTGTTGTGATCACGAATTTGAGGTTTATCACAATAGATCCAAGCGCCGGCTGCAGTAATTCTTCAAATGTGACCGTGCCTCAGCAGTAGGGATATTAGAAGACTGATTATGAACCGTTATCTACGCGGGCGAAGCCGCGGGCGACCGCTAGTAAATAGATAAAACTAAACTAATGAATTTGATGTACTCAATCAATCTATATCAATATATATCTCTCTTTCCATTTGTGAGTTCCAAGAATTTTAGTTGTGTCACTGTATTTCTATATTTTAGAGTAATTCGAAATAAATACGTTCGATACTGTCCGTAAAAAGACGTTACACAACACGCTATTTGTATACATTACACTAATAAAGTCACATACTTAAAATGAAATAGCAAATAATAGCAAGTTACATTACATTAATGCTAGTTGAGAAATAGGTGTTTATTTTACAGTACAAAGGACAGTCATAGTACATCTATTGTGATATAATCCTCTGACGGCTGAGGTTCACGTGTCGAACTCTATTGTTTATGATGTTTACACTTCGTTTTGATTCTATAGTCCATTCCACGAATCGAACTCCTAGAAGCAATTAGTTTACAAGGGCAATTTCATTTGGGAGCTTGTATCGTGGAATATACTTTAGGAAATACAGCTTCAAGATCTTCGTCCAAAATATATTTGAAGGCTTTTTTAATACTTGAATTTTGGAATATAATAATAATTACAGTCAATATGACATCATTGGTAAATTTAAGATTTTTCATGATTGAGATCTACATAGAGTTTCGCGTTTTCTCTAAAAGAACAGCGTCACAGATGTGTGACGCGATCACGATCACCACCGTCGTGCGTTACAGATTTGTTTAGTCACACTAATATACTTATAAAGCTTGCTAATTCTTGAATACAAATTTACATTTATATAATATATATGTATATTTCTATATAATTGTTGGTTATTTGCATGAAAGTGATTGTAGAAAAAAAATCTACAGTACGTCATAAAAAACAAACACATTGATTATTTACTTATATTTTTTTTTTCTATATATACTTGTCTGTGTAAAAAGTCAAAACCTGTTGAAGACTTTTAAAGAACTTTCTCTAACTGTTGCTTATACAATATAATATTTTTTTACAGTTTGAGCAGTGCAGAAGAAAGTGACAAAATGCTCGATGGTCGACCGTCTGTGGCGTAAATAAAAGATAAAAAAACTAAAAGGTATTCTTGTAAACAAGTTCTGAAACATTAATGTCCACCTATAAAAATATTTTCAATCTCAAACGGACGATTGTACTTAAACTATATAAGAAAGAATTTATTTTTATGACAATCGCCTTTTAAAAAATTGGATAGGAATTTAACCATTTTCATAAAGAAAAGGACAAACATTTGAGGTATATTATTTAATATATCTATACTTAGTTGAATTGCATTTTACGGTACAAATAATATGCGGCAGTTTTATATGTGTGATATTTTATTTACATTTTATTTTCGACTTAATATTATATCTTAGTGGCACGTGTAGAACCCGACTTATGTTTGAATAAACAACAACTCATTGTCTATGTATTCTGCCTTCGTCATAAGTATTTTTTGTAAAGTGTTCAATTTAGAACTATAACGTAATTCTATTAAATGGTAGAATTATAAATTACAGATATATTTTCTTGATGTTATACACACGATCAATATTCATAAAATATAGTTTTCGTAGATGATAATGGTAATTTAGAAGACATGTGGCCAAATTATCGTCCAGTTTTAAAATTAGATGTAATGTCCATATATAAACGTTTTTTCAATAATAAAGTTGTGTAATGACATTGTATTGTAGCAAACGTATTTTTGATGTTTCAAATCTAAAATGTAGGCGTATTTTTTTTATGTATAAAAAGTGCATTTCAATAGAATATGTAAGAATAGTCGATGTATTCGAAAAATATTTTCATAGCTACGTACCGGTTTTTATTTGTCATCGATGTTTGACATTCATTGAAATTCTAAATAGAAAAAAAAACCTCAACCGAAATTTAAATATGAGGTATTTTTAACGTTTCTCTTTGTTCATTTCGTACAAACTACTGATTACTCTATTTTTCACGTATATTATAAAATACATTGTAACAGTTCTACTTTACCTAATAGTACATATTAAGTTTCCTTTCGAAAATAATATTATTAAAACGGTAACAAACTATCGATATAGTTACTAGATTCATCACAATTACCAACTTATATCTTCGTGTATATGGCAACAAAAATAAATTATTATTTTGGAAGAAAACTTAATGTTATTTAAGTATCTATATTTTTTTTAATTATAAGGAAGAGTAAACGTTTGGCTACTCACAGATTCACGGTTTCAAAATGCGTAGGTACATTTATACGTGAAATGCAAAATTAAGAGGATAGCGTCACTGTATCGCAAATAAACCAAGTTGAAATGATAACTAAAAACTTGAAAATTAGAAATAAGAATATACATTAATATTATTTACCTGTTTCTGCAATATTTTTACTCAATCAATAATTTATTTTACTCTATACAATTTATGATTTATGAAAATGTTTTATGTATTTAATACAATAGACAAAATAATACCCACTCCCTTAATTATATTTTATTTACAATCAGCTGAGGTTTATTTATATAAAAAAATATATAACGTAATATTTTTAAAATACCCTAATTGGAGTTAGCTTTAGGTTAGTTTTTTTATTACTACTACTATAAATGTTGTGTTAATTTTGTGTTGAGACCGTCCTGATTAGTTGTTAAGTGTAGGTTGTTTATGTCCAAACAATGACATTTCGAATTAATTCTGATTACTAACTGTTTTTTTCATTGGTACGAATACAACAATGTTGTTCAAACATATTGTGGTAAATTTGTCTGTGCAAAAATATGAGCATATTTGACTTGGTATTTATCGATGGACTGTACCTATAGCATTTAATTGAAAATATAGGGTAATGTAATGTAATTGATATTAAATGTACTTTAGGCTCTCTGCAATATTCAAATTTATTATTTCGAATGACATTACTTTAAAACAATGAAAAATAAAGATAAAAAAAACTTTAAGAATGTAAATAAAAACAATATTTAGCTAAGCAAATCACAAGTTAGCCATATAAGCATACTATATTTTAATAATCAAGTTAATATAAACTGTTTATGTATTATTTCTATTCTATACAATTTTATTTTATTTTTGTTTGTGGTGCAAATCAGATTTTTATGGTGTGTCGAATGATGTTAACTTATACTTATTTTTAGTACTTAAAGTACATAAATTATTTTATAATATTTATGTGTACTTAATATCTTCAATCTCCATTTAAATAAATATATAAGAATTACTTAATTGTTTTATTATTTGCTATAACAACTTTCCTGTGGTAATGATGTGAAAATGTTTTTATTTTCTATTGATTTAAAAAATATAGCATTGAAGTAATATGTATTGTCAGTACCGTCCTAGAAAAGAGAAAAATATGTCGTGCTATAAGCACCATGTGGCAAACGTCGTAACAGTACGAATAAGGTATGAAAAATAAATTATGGAATTTGATAAAAATTAAAATATGCGTAAAAATTTACTTAAATATTCTGATTTTGAGTCATAAAAGCGCATTATCATTTTATGAAACTAAAAATAAAATAGTAATTTATAGTCTTTATATAACCTGACCAAAACACAAGCCGCCATAGTATGGAGCCAGATAGGCAAAAACTGACAGTTCAATATTATCTGGAACTTGATAAAAAGTTTTCTGCTTTTTTAATGCTATTATTTGTACACTAGACACCAACGATAGCTATTGTAATTCATTTTTTTTCAAATAATTTCAATTATATATAGCTGTCAAGGACGAATTAGTGTCAATCGTACACACACACAACTGTTGTTTTTATCTATGTGACGTCATCAAAGTGACTGACAACGTATCTGCAGGATTAAAAAGGTTCAAAATTTATTTTTATTTAAGGTGTTTGCTAGGTTTATTTTCCCGAAATATATTTTTCGTGGCTTTTATTAATAAATAATTTTGAAGTACTTCTTCAGACATAGTAGAATTCTCTATATCAATCCAAAAAAAGAAAACATATTTAAGATGTGCGCTTGCTGTACTAAGACTACAATAGTACGTTGAACTCTTAAGTATGTACATAAGAGTTTAATTCTAGATAAGCTGGTGAATATATATATAAATATATATATATATATATATATATATATATATATATATATATATATATATATATATGATATAGCCCAACCAGATTGCGACAAATATATTTAATAATACGGCGTGATAATAACTTGTATTATGTGCCATTATATACGTACTTAAACATATTATCTACTTTACCGTTGCAGGTAAGCCATAATGTATCAAATGTCAGCTTCCTGTAATTATAGTAAAGTATAATAAAATAATTTTAGTAACAGATATGTCTTTTTTCTTAGATTGCGGTTTATTCTTTGATAGATATATCTAAGTGGTAAAGATAATTAATTATATCCACAAATAGGTTACTGAATATCACATTCGATTAGTTATAATATTCAGTACAAAGAGACAAGTTAACATAAACACCATAGGTAGCAAATTATATACAATTTGGGATCAGGCGATATCATGTTTTGTTTGATAAAAAGCAAAGAATGCAACTCTATATCTCAGCCTATACAACGCGGTTTTATCAAATTTTGTACTTGCACTTATATGGTCTCTGACTAGCGAATATGTTAGATGGATCTAGACTATGTTGGTTAGATTACTCGACATTGCGGGCTTATTATCTGGAGATAATACGGCGGCAATGTCGAGTTATCGCTCTTTGCGTTAAGTAATTTTTGCATTTTTTGGCAGTACTAACTTGCTAGACATGTTATACTCATATAATATTTAATCTCTTTCTTTAATCAGCCATGAAGGAGGGAAGAGAGAAGTGAATGAAAGTAATCAGTCAATCAAATTAAGATATTTAATAAAGCAATATTATTTTATTTTAAATAATAGCGCTAATGATACAAAAGTATTTGATTTGTAAATATTCTTAAATCTAATCAGTCTCTAGTAGTTCGGCGCCACCAAGGAACACCAATTATGTCTTCTTCGGGGTACACATTGGCAGTGGTTGGTCTGACACAGAAAAACAAAAACATTACACTTTAATAACTGTAATATAATATTATAAAATGAAGTCATTTAGTGATAAATAAATAAATATGAGACAACATCACATACATTACTCTAATCCCAATGTAAGTAGCTGAAGCACTTGTGTTATGGAAATCAGAAGTAACGACGGTACCACAAACACCCAGACCCAAGACAACATAGAAAACTTATGGTAATCTACATCGACTCGGCCGGGAATCGAACCCGGGACCTCAAATGTGCGTACCCATGAAAACCGGTGTACACGCCACTCGACCACGGAGGCCGTCAAAGTGATAAAAAGATACAAAGTGTAATTAGTCTACCTATCCATTCCTGGTGCACCTATATCAGTATTGGTAGGTGCTCATAGACATTGGTACTGTTAGAAATATTACACATTTGTTTCATTGTCAATGCCCTGTATACCTTGGGGATATTATGTCCCTAGAGCCTGCAATTACGCTGTCTCACTCAGTCTTAGTGCTAGAAGACAACCCTACTAAGTATGGCTGAATATAATATGAAAATAAAAGTTCATAATATAAATATATAAAGTATATCACCTATACACTTGGCTATGAGGTAATGTAGACGGTAATAATGGGCAAGCTTGGACTGGGACCTCCTGAAACAAGTTCAAATTACTTTAAAAGCCACATTAATGTAATAAATATTTGGTGAAAATCTTAGTATGATGTAAGTTCTTCTTACTGATTTATTGATTTTATATTTATAAACATAGGATAGTACCTGCAGAGATTGCATAGGAATGTGCAAATTGGCACGCAATTTCCTTTGTCTGATCTCACGACGGACACAACACTGGACACCGAGAAGAACACCACACACACACGATGAAAGGCATCCTAAAACATAATTATACCTTGTTACAATTTTAACTAATACTTTTGTCATTTACTATGATAATTCTCTATGTAATTAAAAAATTACTGGGCAAAAGCAAGTCGAGCTTATGCACTGAAGGATCGCAATACACAATACTAAATTATTTACTTAAAATATTTAGTTTTAGACAATGTACAGGTTTCCCTTTTTTTCTGCTGATAGACAAATGTACACAAAATTATCAATAACGTTTTTTTACGGTTGTCGAATTTTTTTTTATACTTGTGCTACAAGATATTGCTTCTTGCCAAATTTCATGATACTAGGTCATTGGGAAATATCCAAAAGTTTCTGATTCCTCTCCTTTCCAAATATATGGGCAATGTGATTTAAACAGCCATATCTTTTAAAAGTAGACTTAGAGGTTTGATTTTACCAAAGCTTGACCTGTGTTTGGTATTAATTTGTATCTTGGCTTGATTGATAAACAAAAGATGTATATTTATACAGACAAGCATACATCAAAGTGATCTTATAAAGGTTGCATTTTCATTTCGACGTAAAAAACAACTGTTATGATTTTGTAAATAGACAGAATCAAGTGACTTACCTATATAAACTAAAACACCTAAATCACCATTACGATTAGTCCGCCTTAACACAATTCCAGCAATACATAAAGAGATTCCTGTTAATACACCTACGACAAATATCACCTGAAAAACAAAATTAAAGTCAAATAAGGAGCTTGTTGGCATACAACCTCACAATATTTTCTATTATGCAAGCATAAGAGGAATTATTTACAAAAAATAAACATGAAAATTCAGAGTTTTTTCTTGTGATTATTTTCAATATAATATAAGCATTTGGTCATGTAAATTTTTTTAATTATATACACATATAAAGTAGATTCAATCTTAATTATGTTATTAGCAATATAATAATAATTTGCATAAATTATGTTACCAAGTCTATTTTACACAATTTTAGCTAGGAACTAAAATACTTGACATTTTTGTTCATAAGTTTGTTCACAAGTTCATAGCTATCAAATATCTATCAAATTCACTTAATTAAGAAATTTTGTTCTAGCAAATGTAGCACCATTGTGTTAATATTCACCTGTAATATATAATAGCACACATATTCAAATCCTGGGCAGTGACCGCCACAAGCACCAATAATAGGAACTTCAGGGCTAACTGATGGCACTGTGGGAGCAGGAGAACGATTTACAGTTCTTGCATGCTCCATGTCACAGAGAGGTAGTGAAAATGCAGAGGCACAAGGCGGAAATGAATAAGTATTGGACGGCATTCCTTTTACGGGATGGTTTTCACTTTTTTTATAATTACGCCATGTTCCTGTAGCATATGGTGTTTGGTAAACAGGCGATGGAGGACCATAGTCCCTTCGAGTACTTTGGTAATATTGGGGAACCTGGAATGAAAAGAAAATTAACTTAAAATGTACATAAAGTTGTTTGCAAAACTATTTTCGTGATAAAACTTACGTGGTAGGCATTTTCAGAGGTTGAACTATCAGTAGCTACGACTTGACAAACCGGCGTGTTAATATCTTCCGCCCAAGGATATTTTGCTCTTTGTTGTGTGGCCGATACAAATTGTTTTTCACTGCGTGGAACAACAGTAGTTTGGTAAGGATGCACGCTTCGTGGCGATAACTGTTGCTTAAACATTTTTTATATTTTGTAACAGCATTACCTAAAACAAAAATATTTTGTTTACAATACAAACTTAATAACCAACAATAAAACGTGTAATATTCATTACCTCATTATATTAAATTAACGGGCCATTTATTTTATGCTATATAACTCAATCATTCATTTACTACTTTTCATACTTAATTAAATTTAGCAAGAAACAAAAATTATTTTCAATATCAACAATTATAGTTTAGAATAGTTTTTCGACGTCAATACGCCATTTTGTATAATTATTATTTATATTTTGTAGAGTAAAATGTTGCCAATTGCCATTTGTCAAAAAAAGCAAAATGGGAAATGACAATAGGCAACAATCTTTTTATGAAATATTATCATCAAAATTAAACTGAAAAATATTACATTATAACCGCTACATTATACGACAAATATTCGGGTGCATTCGCCATAAAAACTACATGTTGGGTCATGAACCTTACACATTTAAGAAATTCGGGAAAGAAGTTCATTGCAAAAAACCATTTTGATTATTGAAATATACACGAAATTCTTAATCTATCAACGGTATATTTGTTTTTTTATCTCGAATAAATAGCAAATTAATGTATTATATGAATCACGTCTGTGTCTACTGTCTAATCGCAAAAGCAACTTCTAAAGCTTATTTAATTTGTAGTATGATTCTCTTTTTTTATCTAGGCACCATTGAATTATCTATTATTGTCAAAAACATACTATTTTTATTAACGAAAAGTAAAGGACCATAAAGAATTTCTGTAATTTGTGTTGTTAATCTGTGTTCTATTATAAAAATTGTAGCCTGTTTCCGTGTAATCACGCTAATTTTTGGCAATATAATTATTCTATGTTTGTATAGTTAAAAAGATAGATTACTAACTATGTATTAAATCTTTGAGCACTTTATTAGTGAAATGTTGTCGTGTGGTTAAGTGTTTTATTGCACATATGCCTTATAAGTGTATATTTAATGCTGTTGACATGAAAATAATGAAGACGTCCAGTACGACTGTATAAATTAACAAAAAAATGACAAATAGTGTTTCTTTTCCAAAATGAAATGGCTCCTAAGATATGAACAGGAAAGCTACATATTATGTCAGTTAAATCTGTAAAGCCGCTGGAGGATATAAATATTGACTTACATTAATACGACAAAACCATGATCGGTAAAGGTTTGACAATACCAGTGATTACAATGAATTCTTTAGAAGATAATGATAATTTGTTTCCATCAGCTAGCAGCTTTTGCAGAGACTTCATTAGAGGATGTTGCCCACGAGAGAGTTGTAGATTTATACATGAAATACCACCTAAGTCTTGTTTAAAGGAACTCTTTCGATTTTGTCACGATTATCAAAACAAAGGTTGTTTTCGACCGAACTGTAAATTTTTGCACAGTACTGCACAAGACGAGGAACATTTCTATGCTACTGGAATATTTCCACGTGACCCTCGAAACACTGCTATAATATGTCAGGCTTTTATTCATGGAGTTTGTTCGAAACAAGACTGTAAATATATTCATGTAAGGGATGTAACCTGTAATGAAATGACTAACAAGCGTAATTTTCAACCATCAATTTACACTAGAAATCAACATCATATGAGAGATGATAACTCACCACCCGAGGCTAAGTTACGAAGATTCACATATGAAGAAACTGCATTGGAAACACAAACATTGTCTACAACTAGTATGTGCGGTAATTGTGAAGTTTTGGACCATAAAGTAAAATTATTACATGATAACATTAGTGTTTTATTAAAGAAAGTGGCAGATTTGACAGAGAAGAATGTCCAGTTGACTTCAATGAACGAATTATTACTAGAACAAACAGCCTCTGTGAGAACTGATCAACCTTGTGTGATAACATCACGACATGGCACATCAGCACCAGTGTCTCTGGCAACAGTTAGTGTGACACCAGTTGTTAGTCTTGCAGGAGCTTTACCAACACTAGTGCCCACTGCGGCAACACCTAATTTGGCTTTAGGTCCAGCAGCATCTCAAGCTCAGTTGTTGACACCTGCACCTCAAATACTAACAGTTAGTACCACTCAGCAATTGGTTGGTAATTCAGGGGCTTTAATTGTTACAAGTGCTGGGGCTCAACAGCTCATGCAAGTTAGTGATTCTGGTACACTAATGGGTGGTGGTCAGACTGTGGTAGCTGTTACACCAGCGCAATTAACATTAGCACCACCAACTCAACAATTAATGAGTAATGGCCCCCAGACTGCTGTTCGCCAATTAGTTCAAACGTCAGCTCTGCAACCGCAGCTAGCTTCTCAACATCAAGCTTCCCAATATGCAGCTCAGCAGTCAGTACAGCATTTAGCTGCTGCTCAACAATCTGCTCAACATCTTGCCGCACAGCAGTCGGCTCAACATTTAGCTGCACAGCAATCCGCACAACACTTGGCTCAGTCAGCTCAACACCTCGCTGCAGCTCAACAATCTGCACAACAACTAGCACAGCAATCACAACAGTTGGCTGCTCAGCAATCAGCACAGCAACAGTTAGGGTCTGCAGCACCACAATTGGTTCACCAAACATCCACTCAACAGATAACAATATCTAGCACTAGTCAACCTATGGCTTTGCCTAATTCACAAGCTCAGCCCCTAACATTTCCTATAATCTCACAAAGTATTCTGCCTCACTAATTTAAATTTAATGAAATTCAAAGATATTATTGTAAGTGTTAGATGATAATTAACATAGTTTTTGAATGCAGCCATTATATTAGTTAACTTTAATTTGTACTATTACTGGGCTGTACATCTTTTAGCCAAGCCCAAGTAATTATAAAAAAAAAAATTTTAATATCTAATGGCTGCACTATCTTCTCCGTACTGTAATAGAATACTGTACTTACCATGTCTCCACATATAAATATATCATTCATTAAAAAATCTCAATTTTATTTGAAAAAGTATACTGAACACCATATTAAAATTTTAGATTGATAAATTCTTTACTACTTTGTTTGTATGAGACAAACTAAATAATTGAGTATATGTAAAATATATACAAGAGTTAATGATAACACACATCAGATTTTAACATAATTTTGACTTTACATCTTAGTAAAGAATAAAATATGGTATGTTTTGTGTATTAGTAAGTGTAAGTTATGCTAAGGTTATATCTACTATGTTTATTTTGAATTTTGATGAGTTCATAGAAAAAGGAATTACTTAAGACCTAAGGTTTTTTAATAATAATATTATTTGAACCTGTGAATGACATGTGATTAATGTGATAATTTCACATTGATGATTAAAATTGCTTCTGGTTTTTGTTGTGTGTATCAAGCAAATAATTTGCTTGTATTTTCATTGTAAGTTTTATGTAATTAGAAGTTTAAAATAGGTAATTTATTTTGTATTATTAAAAGGAGTATTTCCACTAGCACTATTTTATTATTTAGTAAAAAAAATATATAGAAAATATTCCTTCCATTATTTCTTCTAACTTTTTCTGTGGTAGCATTCATTGTTATTGGCCTCATACTTGAATATTTTTCCAAAAGTCCCAAGTATAAAATTGCCATAAGAATCAAATGCGATAGCTGTTACTTTCCCGGGAATATTTTTTACCAATTTCAAAGGACCGCTGTCATTTTCGTGTATGTATGATAAAGTTTCACTTGCAACGTAAATAATTTCTTCATAGAAAGATATTTGTGCCAAGCCCTCATACGACACATTGCCTATAAAGATAGCTTTTGAGATATTAGACTTTAGTACAAAGAGTTTATCCTCCTTAATATAGTAAAAATTATTCTTGTCATCAATGGCCATTTCGTTTAGAGCCTCGAAGGTTCTGTAACGTATTTTTTTCCCTCCTGCTAATAAATACAATTCTTCAGTGTCGTTAGGGCTATCAGTTATGTATTTATTTCCATCTTTGTCGATGAAAAGCATGTTTAATTTGAAATCAGGGCTGGACACCAATGTGGCTTCATTTGATTCATATTTATAAACAAAAATTCCTTTACTTGTGCCAAAATATACTTTAGTGTCCTTTTTGTCAATAGCAATAGAATAGCTTTCGCCGTCTGGTAAACCTGTAAAAAATAAGAAAATCAAAAAAGAAATATATGTAGCTAAAATGAAACATATTTTTAAAAAAGCTTTCGTCAAAGTTGACGACATAAGTAAAACTTAATCTCAGTTTATTCCACCGCGCCGTACTATACTTTTGAGTAAGGAGTAAGATTTTGATCCGGACGGACGGACTGCATTTCAATCCGCCTTCTTCGGTTTAGATATATTATAAGGAGTGGGTGGTTCCTACTCTGACCGGCTTGCAGAAACCCCTACTACTAACTTAGTATAAATATAATATGAATTCAATAGGTAAACAGATATTTGTATATATATAGTTATAGACACCGCGATGAGAATAATAAAAAAAGCTAACGTCTAGATCAACCGAAATATCCCAGAATAACCGTCTCTTCTTATTTTAAAATAGTCTTTTAAAGAAAGCCCGGTCCGTCCCCGACCCCAACACACAGAAATATCCTCTAAAACTTAGAAGTACCAATTCCATCACTTCAAAACGGGATCGTTTGTGAGAGCTGCTGTAACACTTTTATTGAATTTTATTTATCTCTCGTCAGAAAAATACTTTCCTACGTTACCCCTATATATGACGTGGGACTCAGCGGTGTCTAGGAAGCCTAACGCGCCCTAGTAAAACCCACTAAAAAAACCAGTTGTACCCTATCTATTTTGTCGTCACGGGATCGCTTTCGCATTGTACCGTTGAATCCTAGCCGTATTCCATATTTAAATATGGACACGTGCCTTTCTAAGTTAGTGTAACAAGCTTAGGATTAACTTCGTTATGAACCTTTTTTATATATGTATGGCTAGGAATTTAAAACTATTGTACATAAATCATAAAATGAACATACAATCATGACACAGAGTTTTTGAGAATAAAGGGTGTTCCTCTCAGTCTCAGTTAATTATCCTAATTATTCAGCTGGAATAGCACCTGACGCAACTTTGAAAGCGTAATTGAGAAATACAAAGTTTTGCTACATTTCTGTAAAATAATTTTGTAAGTGGGTCTCATATGCGACTTAGTGACTATACTTGCATAAATAACTGCTAGTAATAATTTTACAGAAAACCTATATTTCTATTGTTCAATTTCAGATCATACAAAGTTGAGAGTAAGTACTGCTAATGATATCAAAGTTACCAGTGAGAAAAAAACCTACTTACCAGGTATATTTTGAGCTTCAGTTGTGTTGTCCTTTATAACTTTTATATTGAAAAAGTAACCATTTAAGTTTCGACCATATTCGACAAAGAAGAGATTTCCGTAAGTATCGTAATGAGCGTCAGTGGGATAGGCATCATCGACGTTATACGTTTTGGTTACATTGTAATGATCTTTGTCTATAGTTAAGTCTGTTTTACAAGCACTTTTGGGGAGATCAAATGATACACATTTCTGTATAAATAATAAAAAAATTATATATTTCATTTCAACTTCTGTTCAAGCAAACTTTACGTATCGAATCTAACCAGTGAATGCGTCTCAGACAGGAATCACTTTATAACGTTGATTTAATAGAAAAAAAATATCGTTAATTAAACAATTGTTAGGGTTACTGTCCTTATAAAAATACTCACTTAAGATAATAAGTCCAGCGACTTACGACGAGGTTAAAGATACATAATAAAAATAAGCTGGTAGTTAGTAGAAAACAAAACAACTTTTTATTTATAGAATCATTTAAAAATTATAATGCCCATTACAGAAATATAAATGATAATTTCATATAAAAATAAAAAAATATTGTCTACATCAGAATAAATAGCTATAATTATTGTATTGAAAGTAATAAATTAGTTATTATTAAGTAATATATTTAAGTAATCATAAAAAATATTAATTAATATGTCGGTTCACTTTCATTAGTCTTATTCTCATTATCATCTTCTAATTGACATTGCAAATAAGATGGCAGGCGTCCATGTCGTTCGCCTTTTATTTTATGAATTTTCCATCGATGTCCTTGTAAAATTTTCCTGTCAACAACAAAATTGCAATAATCAACTGTCAGTGCAAAAAGTAAATTCCTGTTTACAAATAAACTGATAAAGATAAAAAAATTAATTGTAACTATTTTTCTTTACGGTTAATTTTAATATATAAAATTACCACAGCGAAGGATCTGAACCCGCTTAAGAATGAAATGTATTTTTAACGTACTCTTTATCGGTTTTTTTATGAAATCATATTATTGTTATATTTAGATATTAACTTGTATTTGGGATAGGTACATATTACGACAGGTTTTGTTTATAATTCATCTCGTGCTCGGCAGTGAAGGAAAATATATCACCGAAATTCTGCCACATGTGCATTCCACCAAACCGCATTGGAACCCCTCCCTGAAACCCTCTCCTCAATGGGAGAGGAGACCTTAGCCCAGCAGTGGGAAATTTACGGGCTGTTACTTTACTTTTTTTTTAACGATAGAGTTGCAAAACGATCCCGCCCGATCCCTTGACAAGGTTGTCACCATGCAAGGACATTGTTGTCCATGCATGGTGACGACCATCTTATGTCCTTTGTGCCTGTTACATCGGCTCACTCAGTCATACTGAGTAATGCTGTATGGCGGTAGGATGTGTGATTAGTGGACTGTACCTACCCGGATTGAATAAATCGTGACTGAAACATACTTTTTAAATATTTATTTGACAATTCAATAATAAATATAAAACTTACTTGGTGTTAAACTTCTTGAAACAAACGTCACATTCAACCGTGCCTTGCCGCAGATGAATGTCTCGTATGTGCCTTTTCATGTCGTGTTGGTACGAGAATGCTTTATCACAGTAGGTACACTGAAACAAAAGTAGTGTTCATTACGTTAGGCATTTCAACTAAAACCCTACATAAAAATCGAGACTGACAACGTTTTAGGCTGAGGTTGATTAATTATACTCAATCAAATTTTCACTACTTTTATTACTAATGCCTTCGTAACAATTAGTTACGTTATATTTCGAATATAGCGTATATACAATATAACGAAAAATAATGTGTTAAATTGCAATCATATTTGACTGTTCACAATATTTCGATATTTTACAATCTGACGAGATATATTGTAATCTAAAGAATTTTGTAATCTTACGGTGACATATACCATTCTTTCTAGCTCTGAAGTAGGATTAACAGAATAAATATAATATATTCTCCTCGATCATATACACTAATTATTATATATTATTAAACTAGAAAAAGCAAAGAGGAAAAAGTTTAAAATTTCAATCAATCTGTACTGTCGATATACTTTGACAAAGTTCTCTTACATTCTAATAGCGCGCAGGTTATCAAACAACAAATATAAGCTCCGATTAATAACTTATAAATAATGAACTATTAATACAGTATACAAAGTAAATAGAGTACCTTATACGGCCTAGTCGTGCTATGTACGTGTCGCATATGTTTCGCGAGATTACTGGAAGTCGTCGTTGATTTCGGACACTGAGAGCATTTGAACGGTTTGTCAGCCATGTGCGTTCGTTTGTGCACTTTTAGCAAATCCATTGTACGACCCTGATATGGACACTGGTCACATTTAAAAGGGAATATATTTTCGTGAATACCCCTGAAATAAAAATATCCGTTAAATTGAGACCTTGTTCAAACACCTCTATTCGTTCGATGTTACTATCTAATTAGGGACATTGATAACTGTTTTATTTGTTTTATAAAATATTGCCAAATATTATCAAATTACATTAAAACCAATTATTCAATATTTTGCTTATCTCGGGGTTGTTAGACACCCACTGAAGGATACGCGAAGTTAAAACTGCAAATTCTTTAACAGACTTTGTTTATGATCTTTAATAGTCTACATGTACAAATGATTAAAATCATACATATACATGTTAAAACACTTTTACCATATTAGAAATAATTGTTTGATAATATATATTTATATACATTATAGATAACGATATACATTATTTATATATAAATTACGCACATATGTACAAGGAGGTTGGCGTTCGAGCGAGCAGTCTTCCCACAGATATCACACAAAAATGTCTTTTTATTTCCATCTTCAGATTCTTTTTGTCCATCTGATGTTCTCTTATTACAAGTGTTTAAGTGAGTATTGTATGAAACCTGTATTTTATTTAATTTAAATATTATACATTCTTATTTCTAAGATACAAAATAATTAAATTCATAATTATTTAAGAATTGTCTGTTAGTTTCTGCATTTTAAAAATTGTGTAAGATTCTATATAAAATTCAAATTGGAATGTTTTTGCCTTGATCGATTCTGGTGGCGCATTGGTGACGTAAGAAATGGTTAATATTTATGTGTGGCAGTAAGTCACTTACCATCAGTCCATTTGCCTGTCCATATTATTAAAAAAAAAAGATATGACCGAGTTTAAAACCCGCGTCTATAATATTATACAGAATGACCAATGTCGCAACACTCGCAACAAATTATGTGCAGTTAAAAAAAGTTGATACTCTAAAATAATACTAAAAATACTTTATTAATGTGTACCATGTCAAAAAATTCTTTATTACATGAAGTGCACCCCCAGATCTCTGAGTTGTCTTCTGAGAAGTTCGGTGAAGGAATGTTGTATGAGTCATCACTCTCTTCAATACTTTCATCAAAACTTGCTTCTAAAATGATACAATAATTTATCTTAATTTGTTAAAAAAGACCTTAAAAATAAATCTATAATTTAATTATCATTATTTTGTTTTTCCCATCGTAAAAGTTTTTTTCACCGAGATCTGTAATAAGTGATTGTATTACTTCTATAGGAACATAACAATGTGTAAAAGATTTGGAAACTGCAATTGCATAGTCTTAGTCATTAGGTATTGACAAGATGAGAATTTCAAGTACAATATAAAATCTTGTTAGCATCTTATAAGAAATATGGAACTAAGTGACACCAATAAAGTTATTTCTCTATATGGTAATAAGATTACTTGGATTCAGGTTTTCTTACACACCAATGTAGTGATGATTAATAGGCATCAAAAACCATCAATACTCACCCTCAATGAATGGCTAGAGGCAGTACTGCTAATGTAAACATAACTAAATTAGCAGTACTGCCTCTAGCCATTTCATAGCAATTGTTGTCTAAATGATTACTTATAGCTAGACTTTTCTAGACAACTTTCCTAGTTATTTCAGCTTGAAAAACACTGGAGGGATAAAAGTGTACAATAGTTTTTATTTCTTAAAATGGTAACATTTATAGTCTTTATTATTAATAACAGAACAATTATATTTGTCAGTTTCATTTTTCTCACCCATTCTTTTTGGGATAAAGCTAGGCTGTGTTATAATACTGTATGGAAAAGCATTTTTCAAGCTTTTACAATAGTTCTTCAGGAAGATTTTGGAAAATATTGCAGACAATATAGTTATATATTAAATATTAAAGAAGTTTATGATTTCTTTCCTTTAATGTGTATTTATTACAAGAAAAATTAACATGCAAAATAAATATAAAACTATATAAACATGGATACCTTTTTTGATTGAAAGTTCAACCAAAACTTTGTTATTTGTTTGGCACATATCTCTGAACACAATACATCCATTTAGAAGGTCTAAGCAGTTTTGACATAAGTGTTTAGGTAAGTTGTCTGTTTTATTTATCTGCAAAGTATAAATAAGAAACACATTTTAACCTGTACAATAATTAACCTAACATAATCATAATATTTTATTTTAAAATATTTTTGGAAGACAGAAAATAGTCTTCTTGGAAATTGGCTCAACTGGAAATATGACTCTCCTTATAGTCACATTACATGTTCCACTGACAATGGGGTCTACGATCTTATATACACGTTATACTTACTGTTACACCAGAAAAGTTTCTTATTTCTTCTGATATGTTAGGTTGCGTACAGTTATCAAATATTGGAATCTCGCCTTTGCCTAAATTACATATCCTGCATAGTTTTAAGTCAATAACTGACGGTGGTACTCTGTAATCATAGATTTATAATATATAAAATATGAATTTCGATTCAGTTATAATAATTAGTTGATAAATATTTGATGAATTACGAAAAACTTACGGTTTCTTAATCTTTATTTTCTTTTTCTTTTTATTTTTCTGTAAAACACTGGCAAACAACATTGACTTTAGTAACAATAAGGAAGTCATTTTTATATGAATTTATCAACAATTAGCGGACGAAAATATTAAAGCGTAGTAATAAATCTTCGAAATAAATATTTTTGTTAAAAATATGATAAAAGTTGCGTCTGTTTTTCTGTCACATTGACATGTTTTAATTTTTTTTCTACTTGTTAGTATCAAACATATTACATCTTTCAGCCTTTACATTTTTTATAGCTTTTACTTTTGTAGCTATATCTTATTATCAACAAACTTACTAATAAAATATATATTTAAAAAAGTATTTGCCGTGTGTTATTGGTCCTATTCTAAAATTAAAAAAAAGAAATAGTGGTTACAAATAATACTTATACTTTTAAGCATATCGTTATCGTTATAAGCAAATCGCAAGGAATACGTAAGGTTTGTTAATATTCATTTTTTTTTCGATTAGAATAGGCTAAACTCATATATTTTTAAATATCAAAAGTGTAAATATCGCGGCTTTTGTACAACCCTAACCTTAATAACTGTCTCTTGTTTGACATCATGACATCTGTCAAGTGAAGGTTGAGTGTTGAACTGTTGACTGCCAAGTGCCCCGTTGATACTACTATAATAGGATTTTATTTATAAATTATGCTTCAAACTTAACTTTAATATAAGTTTATTAATTTACTTATTTAGTTTCTAAGTTTAAAGGTTATAGCACTGAATATTGATATGACTAGTTTTAGAACCTTACCTTCATATTTATGTAATAAACAATATAATATATTTAAAAATCTATGATGAAGTATTCGTACCTACTTCGATCACTAACTCAAATACATTTATAAAAAATTCCATTTAACCCATCGTAGACTTATAATAATTAAAAATGGCTGTTTATTTAACGAAAAGTATGATGTCTAGATTAAATAAAGTTACATATCCGAGTACGAGTACTATAGAAGTCGAAACTAGCCATTATAATGATCAATGGGAAAAACTTACGATGGACAGGTATAGAAAGTTTATAAACTATTCAAATTAAACCAAGTTTAAAGGAGATATAACATAAATTATATATTTCAGTAACATAGGTGTCAAATTATCCAAGGAAATGATCTGTAGAGTTTGTGCAAGAAATGGTTGTACACCATTGAGTAGCAAAATCAGTGATTGTGATATTATGGGAGCTATTCGCAGTGTCACTAATATAACTGTAAGTTATCCCACCAACTAAGGTTTTGGACATTACTATTGTATAATACATTTTTTAATTTTTTTATAGATAAATGCAGATGACTCTTTACCAAAATATATATGTACTGAATGTCTTGAGTCATTAAAGGTAGCAATGAGGTTTAAAAAAAACTGTGAAGTATCTGATAAGAGATTTCGGAAAATATTGAATCCTATGGGTAAATATATATTAAATATTATTTGATACAAAAAGAGTATTTTTGTTTTTCCTGAAAGATCACAAAAAAAATTTAATTTGCAATGATTACAGGTGACCCTTCATTACATTCATATCCTTATTCAAAACATGATTTTCAATTAATATTGCATCAAATGAAGTTGAAACGAATGGAAACTGAAGAAAAGGCTGAGAAGGAAAGGAGAAGGAGAGAAAGACTGATGCAAAAGAAAGATCCTAAAACAAAGGAGTTTAAGTGTTCGCCATGTGATATGATATTTCCCAATAAAGTAATTACCAAAAATATTTTAAAAATACATGAAATAGTTTTTTTACTTTGTCATTTCATATTATTTATTTCAGACTTCATGTTTTATAACAAATTATAGTCTCGATTTCCTTAAAACATGATTTATATTTTATACAAGATAATTTAAATAAACACAAATATATTCATTATTCATAGGAAAAGTTAGTTGCCCACCGACGTGAGAGACAGTGTATGAGGCGTGCTTGTGATATATGCGGGCAGCTTGTGCGCAGCATTGCACAGCATATGCGACACAACCACGAGCAAAATGTAGTGCACAAGTGCCCTACTTGTGGCAAGGAGTTCCCTATCATTGCAAGACTTAAGAACCATATGTAAGTATGGCTATAAATTTAAACTTAAATATTACTGATTCATTGCTCTTTTAGACCAAATATATATGTATATATTTTTTATGGTATAGGTTGGCGGACGTGCATATGGACCACTTGATGGTAAGTGGTCACCATCGCCCATAGACAATGACGCTGGAAGTAATATTAACTGTTCCTTACATCGTCAATGTGCCACCAACCTTGGGAACTAAGATGTTATGTCCATTGTGCCTGTAGTTACACTGGCTCACTCACCCTTCAGACCGGAACACAACAATACTGAGTACTGTTATTTGGCGGTAGAATAACTGATGAGTGGGTGGTACCTACCCAGACGGGCTTGCACAAAGCCCTACCACCAATAACATAGAACTGTAAGTTATAAATATGTGAAAATAATTGCATACCTCAATTTTATGCTATGATGGTAACACTGAAAATAAATTAAACAAAATCATATTAATTAATTCATCTGTCATGTCTGAATGTACACTGGAACAACAGAGTGACTCTACAAGCATTTGTAAAATGTGCAATGAAAGTCCCAAAAAAAGTTCTTAGTCTTATTTTTATTCTACAATACTTTAATGTTATAACTTATGTATAATGACCATTTATGACAGATCTTATTTCCCAAACCAAATGAATCACATGACTTTTATTTACAAGGAGATGATGAATATATATTTTTAAATAACTGTGTAAATAATTTAAAGGTTAGTGCACACAAATACCTTCAACTTCTTTTGTGACCTGTGTCCTTACAAGTGCAAACACAAGTACTATCTGGTGATGCACATGCGAACACATACAGGCGAGAAGCCCTACAAGTGTGCACAATGCCCTGCCACATTCGTCAACCCCTCCAACCTCAACAAACACAAGCTGACACATCAGGAGAAGCAGTTTAAGGTCTGTTAAAATATTGCTTTTGATATTTAAATTACTTTTAATTAATATTTGATATTTGTGTTTAAATTAATAGTAAGTTTTCCGCTAATATGTAATCTGTTCAGTTATTACTTAATTAATTTTAATTATTTAGACCAATCCCAAAATCATTATTATTTTATTGCAACTATACAATCAATTAAGCATATTTAAAGATGGATAATGTCGTGAGAAATGGGTACATGTAATTAATCACATGATTAAAAAAAGATAATAAAAACTCAATTTTTATTTCAAACGGCTAGTCGTAATTTCACAGCAGTAGTAAACTTTGAACATTTAAGTGGTATCTTATTTAGTTTAGTTAGTTTGACCAGTTACCCACTCGCATCGTTTTGTGTTTTTTTTCTGTTCAGTCTATGAATCTTGAAATAGTCTTGTTATTTTAATAAATATTAATCAATCCTTATATTAACAACTTCCCACCAAACTTGGGCGTTGAGATATTTTCTTCCTTGTGTCAGTACTGCCTCACTCACCTTACAAACCGGAATACATAATTAGTTCGATCATTTGTCGGAAAAAAATTTTAACTAAAAGAAAAACCGACTTCAAACAAAACACAATTTTAAAACAATAAATATGCACTAAAAAGTAATATGAGACCACACGGGAAGCACTAGCTTTCGAACAAAAAAGATTTTGTCAAAATCGGTCCACTCAGTTAAAAGTTATAAGGTAACAAACATAAAAAAAAAATACAGACGAATTGATAACCTCCTCCTTTTTGAAGTCGGTTGAAAAGGAAAATAAATGAAACCGATTTCGCGATTAGTTAGACATCATTAATGATACAAATTAATTTCCAAAAAAGGGTATAAATTTACAAAATAATTGCCGCCAAAAATCTATTTCGTCATTAAAAATTAATGAAGCATCATAGAACTAGGAAACTTGTGTTTCAGCTAGCATCGCTAAATTCATATAGTAAAAAATATAATGTTATTTATTTATTAAAATATATGATGACGTGATCGCAGAGCCGGATTTAAAGATCTGGAGGCCCCCGGGCCACAATGCTGTGGGGGCCCTAGACAAACAGAAGCGTGAACAGCAAACAGCCTAATTATTATATTATCATGAATTAATTACTTTTTTATTTCAATCAGTAAGCTATGATTTATTTACTTGTATTGATAACTTATAAAATATTAAATAATAACATTATTATAATTTAACTATATCTCGGTATTTGTTAACTTGCTGAAAACTGTGGCCCCCACTAATGTGGAGGCCCCAGGGCGGTTGCCCCGGTTGCCCTCATCTAAATACGGGCCTGCGTGATCGTATAGTGCTATATAATTGTATGTGTGCAGTGCATGCTGTGCGAGAAGGCGTTCCGCACGGGCACGGCGCTGTGGGAGCACCACGACGCCAAGCATATGAATATCAAGCACACATGCACCTACTGCGGGAGAGACTTCTGCTACAAGTTAGGCCAATGAGATTTATTTATATATATAATACTCTTTATTGCACTGAGAAATTATACATGGTAATGTTACACATGAAATTATTGTTCAAAATGGCCGGCTTATTTCTAAAAGAAAGTTCTTCCAACAAACCCACAGCTGTAAGAAATAGTGTTATATAGCAGGTATAAATAGTGCAACATTAGATACTCTTAGTAATATTATATAAAAGAAACAATTTTAATATAATATGTATTATGCTTACATAAATACATATATACTAAATTATTATTTATATTGTATTATATGGTTTATTGATACATTTTTTAAGTTTACGGCAAATAAAAAGTCTGTATCTGTTTTTTTGGCGCCATCTGAAAAAAACATGGAAGACATTTTTTGTGATGCGCGCGCACAGGCAGGACGAAATGAAAACAGCATTAAATTGCTTTCTATAACTTATTAAGTGTCCGGCCTTGAAATAGAAAACTTCGTACTAAAAATTACTCTTACTTTTTTGCAATTATTTATTTTTATTTGAAATTAAAATCTAATTTTATTTACCTCGAAGAAGTAGAACTTCTCAGGTGCGTACGTACGCATAAATAAAGTTCGAATTATTTGAAAAGTATATGCAAGATTGCACAGTAACATTAACAACTAACAACAACAACAGCCTGTAAATTCCCACTGCTGGGCTAAAGGCCTCCTCTCCCTTTGAGGAGAAGGTTTGGAATATATTTCACCACGCTGTTCTAATGCGGGTTGGTGGAATACACATGTGGCAGAATTTCTATGAAATTTGTCACAGGTTTGTCACAGGTTTCCTCACGATGTTTTCCTTCACCGCTGAGCACAAGATGAATTATAAAGGCAAATTAAGCACATGAAACAGCGGTGCTTGCCTGGGCTTGAAACCGCAATCATCGGTTAAGATGCACGCGTTCTAACCACTGGGCCATCTCGACTCTTATTAACAACTAACATTTAATTTATTCCCAGATCAGACCTGCGAAAGCACGAAATCCGCAATCACAATCGCGTGAAGCGAGATTACATCGGTGGTGAGCCGACGTACAAGCAACTCGAGAGACTGCAGAAGATGCAAGAAGACCAGGACGCGCTGGAAAAGTGGCGTCAACAGCAGATAGTGGCCACGCAACCACAGCAGCCCACATTCATCGACCAGTCGAAGGATTTCATACAAACACCACATTCTATGTATGTTTCTGATGTGACACAGATTATACAACAGCCGACTATTGGTAAGTCCTTTGTCAATAACAGAAGTCGTTATTTAAAAAACTTTTTTTTTTATTTTTAGTAGCTATTTTTAAATTTGATTAGTTTAGGCCTAAATGAAAATTTGAGTTTTCAACAACAAATGTTCCAATTAAATTAGATATCTTATACGAATTTGTGTATGTAAATGGGTTTAAATTAATCGGCTTCATGAAATCTGTTCTGTTTCGTGGTAAAATCACATTGTCACATTATAAAAGCGAGTATTTGTTAGTATACATAGTAAGTATATTTTTACATTACACAAATAAAAAAAATTATGAAGAGAAGATTTGTGAAGGATTTATGAAGAGCATGGCCTTCTTTAATTGTTATTTGTTTAATATTTTTACTAAAATATTTTACAAAGCTTGCATAATAAAGTTTAAAATCTGAATAAGTGAATCTTGAGTAGCAACTTTATTTTAATTTTTTAAATTATTTTATTAAACCAACAATTTTTTTTTCGTTCTAGCTCAACAGCAGACTGTTCAGCTTACTATGTAAGTAATCAATGTTTTTTGAAAAACTATAAAATTATATCTGTTAAAATTGTTTTTTTTTTAAACAGGCAACTCTAGAGATATTTCGTTTGATTACTATTTGCGCTCCAATAAAGATTTGTGTTTGAAACTATCTATAACTTTTGAAAATATTTTAAACATTCAAATTTAGTTCACATTTGTAAATACAGCTGATTGTAATAATTATAGTATCCACGTCAATGATGTTCTAGTAAACAGATATGTCATTAACGCGCAAAAAGTGAAGAATAGAAAACGTCCTAATTGGGACGTTTGCTTTTAGTCGTTTTCATCATAATTATGCAAGTAATACGTTATAATACATCATAATTATGTAATAATACGTTTTACGTATTATTACATAATTATGATTTATTTTTTTATTTAGTCATCTTTTACTTATTGTTTTTATCAAGTTATCCCTTTTTTCTGTTGTTTAGTATGGGTATAACATATCTGTTTATTAGAATATCATTGTTGCAAATTGTGTTTTAGTCGCCGATTTTTCACTCATCACTCACGTACTTTGCAAGATTTTGCGGTAATTGTTTAAACATTGTTGTTTCAACTAACTTTCCTAATTATTTATTTCAGGCCTGATTTGACGTTGAAGAAGGATGAAGTGAAAATGTATGATGCTCAAGGAATGGCGTATTTTTAAAGTGTAACTAATCAAAGGAATAAAGTTTTGAAGTTTACATGAATTGTATAAGTTCAGATATATGACTAATGTAAATAGAATAGTGTGCCATTGCAACTTTAAAACCACGATTTTCGTATTATAAATGTTATCGTTGGTATGACAACCTCGTATTTTATTTCTGCCGCTGGTTTTTTTAATATGTGATTTTTAAATGTGGTTGCTTTCGGTCTTAATGTGCGGCTGCTGAGAGAATGCCTAAAGTTTATGTAATCATCGTAGTGTAATTTCATGCGCCATGACATTGTGACAGAACTTATTGTTTAGAACTTCAAATTTCGAATAAATTAGCGTTCGCAAAACAAATATATATTCAACGGCTGGAATTTCAATCGAATTTTCAAAATTTTACAGCACTAATTATTGTTCTAAACTCATAATAATACTATCATTAAAATAATCGTACAATCTTCCAATACTTTAAAATATTTATAATAATCCACAATTACAAATAAGTAAAAACGACTCACAAGTTTTGTTTTTAACGAGTTTGCTGACGTCACCGCTAATGGGTACAGAATAAACAGTTGGCATAAGCGTGTAAGCGCAGTACTTAGTTTTTGTTATTAAAATTTAGGGTCTAACTATATAATTCATTGCAAATCGGCATAACTTTATATTTTTAATGATATTTTTTAATAGGATAAATAATCGCTATAAACATTTCGTTGACGAATTACGATCATCTGTCAGAAACACATTCTCTCAGCGGTTGGGCACACTCTTAAATCAATGTCTTACATTATTTACGGTCACCGATGTATTTACTTGTACGGTGCTTCATGTTCTTTAAAATGAAAATAGAAGATTGTTATTGCTAGCAATTATACTCACCATTTTTTTCAAGTTTATTTTGTTATCAAATATATATATATATATATATATATATATATATATATTTAAATACGCCCTAACCCTAAAAAAGCATGCTTGTCTAAGTGTGGAAAGAATATGTTAACTATATTTTATAACAAATTTCGAAGACTATCGAAAATACGTAGTATGAGCCATCCCCCAATCAAGCTCAAACTCTTATATGATTTTATTTACACAATGCTCAGTAGATTATATATATTGTATTTGTATTGCTATAGTTGTGTCTTTACAATGTATTTTGTAAGCTACGAATATATTTTAATCATAGCATAATAAAGATCCAATAATAAACGTATTGTGTTTATGTATCATTGAGCCCTTTTTTTCCTTTTTTTCTTTAGAGTGGGTAAAATGTTGTGGCTATAAATAATTTGAAATACATGATTTTTTTTTAAATGGCAACATTTATTAATTGCCCTTTATTAATAAGCATACATACCTAGCCTAAGCAAACATTATTGAGATTTGACAAAATGCTTTCAACATTTCTATGTGATTTGAACGCTGTTTTATCTATAATAATCTGTTAAGTTATTATTATAGACTCTAAATAAACGAGCAGTTTGCCTTCTTTAGAATGCGTTGAGTAGTTGTTATTTTATATAATAGATTGTTATACACGCATATGCATAAAATTGCTTCACTGTTGTATAGCAGTGAAGCAATATGTATAAGCCAACAATCAAAGCATGATACTTATACATTATTTATTCCATGTCTCTTTTCAATGTGTTATATTTTCAATTGTATAAAAAATAAAATGGCAAACGAATCATACTACATTAGTGAAATCGTTATAATATATTGGATATAAACACAGCTTAAGAGCCGAGATGGCCCGCGTACATCTTAACCGATGATAGCGGATGCAAACCCAGACAAGCACCACTGTATTTTCCGTATGTGTTTATAATTCATCTCGAGGTCGGCGGTGAAGGAAAACATCGTGAGGAATTTAAACGAAATTCTGCCAAATGTCAATCCACCAACCCGCATTGGAGCAGCGTTGTGAAATATTCTCTAACCTTCTCCGCATTTCTCCGGCTTTAGTGTATAAAAAAAAGTAAATAGCAGTTACCATATAAAAAAATTAAAATGAAATAAAATTAAAAAATATATATAATTAGTGATACGTCACACAACACCAATCTTTGACCTGGAAGTCTTATTGCTATATTTGTCTAGTTATAATAAAGTTACCATTGCGGTGTCAGTAAGGTGATTGTGTGTAAGGAAATAATGTTATAGGTACGTATAGGTGAAATAAGATTTTCCTCACTTTTAAATTATGCCGAGCGTCAAGTAAATGGTTTGTGGTTCTGGTTTGTTTTTCTTTGATTGTTATACACATTTTTATGCACTTCTTTACATTATTTTCTACCTCAATATATAATATACAAAATTTGCGATTTTTTCTCAATATATGGAGGAATAGTACTAATAGTAGGCTCTGGGTGCTAAAACATAAAATATGCTACTGTTTGAGTGTACTATAGTATTCAGGTCAAAAGCTTTGCCATTCAAGTTTCATTAATATTCATGCAGAGTTCGCATGATGCGTTTATTCGTTCGTGAAAACGGGAAAAACTATATGGACGAAAGATTATTAAGGCTTAATATCTACAGAATGTCTAGTCTACTTAGTCTAAAAATATATATTGGCTACACAAATACATATATACTTTATATATGTAAATATAAAAGTATTTATTTCAAGACGTTTCCGAGGTTTTTTATGAATTAGGTAGGCGGATGCTCTGATAGATTACTGTTTAGCAGGAATTTATGAGTTAGTGGTATCTACCCAGACGGGTCTTGAAAGTTTTATCACCAAATGAGTCAGTGAGTTAGCACACGTAAAGAATTATAATAGTAGCTATTTTATTTGAAAATAGCTTAGATGTGTTTTTTATTTACTTTTTTATTAGTTCCAATATGACCGCCGTTGGCTATAATATGTATTATATACAGGCTATATTATAAATTCTAAAATAAGAATGAGCGAAAAGAATAGTTTGGACAAGAATTATTCTAGGTAGGTTAGGTAGGGTAGCATATGGTTTTTGACCTTTTTATATACTTTTTTATTATTTTAATAGTCGTTGATAAACGAAAAGTCTTGCTTTTAGATAAATTCGGATCGTCAGTTACAATACGATTACAGGTTAAAAGCCAACCAAGCACTAATTTGCCTTATTTGTGTTAGTTTTAGTTCATCTCGTGCCCGACAGAGACGAGAAAACTGTGCGGATGAATTTCAGCCAGACGGCTATAACCCTGAAATAGCGTGAGTGAATAAACCGAAAAAAGGGGACATTTTATCTTTACCAATAGTTTATCAAGCTATATTAATGATTATTAATAATCTAATGAAAGTTACATTAATTATTATTATGTTAAGTATCATTAAAGGAATAACTAACAATAAATTACTCGTAGATTATATAGTCTGTGACAAGACAAAAAGAGAAAAGATTTTCTATTAAATCCTGATAAGACAGAAAATCCTCGAGTATTTGTTTCGTTTATTTTCCCAATCATATCGCCGTGTCGGCTTATTTGGCGAAAGTCAGATAATTTATCGAAAAACACGTAGCTATTAAACCAGAGATACTGAGTTACTTTGTTGATTGAATTGATTGTTGACTTGATTGTACCATTTGTACAAACTCGAATAACACGAGGGACAGAAATAAATTTGTCCCCGTCGAATTACAAGTGTGTAGATTTTCCCTCGAGATTTGTCTGTTGGCAAATGGTAAAGGACTTTTACTAAATGTCTAGAGTAACATGTCTGTCTGATTATTTATATGGCTGCAGTGCTGTAAGTAGCTACGCGGTTGATAAAATGGTAATAAAATAACCGACGCGATGCTTATACGCTTGCAAATTTTATCAAGAATATTTTTATCATTTCATTCTTTATTGGCTAAAAGAGAAAGATTTTCCAAGTGGTGTAATCTGGAACAATATTATTTTTGTATTCGCGGACTGTTTGAGATTTATATTTACACTTTAAGCTCTCGCGATGTATCTAAATACTAAATTCTACTTATGTATTTGTAGTTCACGGTTAACAAATTACGAGATAAAAACGACGTCGGGAAAAATGAAAAGTATATTTCAAATATTTATTACAACTTTTCAATTAGTGCATTCAATTCTATATAGCTCAAATATTGTAATTATCAAAATATTTACCGGAAATTATAGTAATTACACGTAATTGTATCGTATAGTAACATGAAATATTTTATATACATATACATTCATATGCGTAGTATTTGGTAATAAATACTTTAAATACATTGGGCCTTCATCCTAGTTTTAACGATAGTTACGCCCACTATAAAGAGTCCATAGTATATATTAAACTGAATTATTAGTATATGTAACAACTGGTGGAATGATGAATATATCATGATCTTAAATCTATTAACAGTTGCCTTACTTTTGATTTTATTAAATAACTTAAGCAAAACAACACACATGATTTAGTAAAAATAAGTTTTTTTTAAATTCGCCAAGGGAGTTACTGTATGGAGTAGAAATATAATCAAATTCGAAGCAAATACGAAAGCACTGTTTTAGAAAGACATACAATTTAAAGTTTATTCAGCAACTGTCTGTCGGTGTCGTGTGTGATAGAAGATATATTACACATTGCAACCGTCGTTTCTTTATCTTGTGCACATAGATTGGCAGTAAGTCTATCTTATAAGTTGATGTCTGCCATAAACGATAAAACATAAATGTTATCTTTGGTTAATTTAATTCACATATTGAGATTTATATCTACGAACTTAATTATCTTTAGAGATCTCGTTAGTCGTATCCAGTCAGTTTACCCGGAAGTCCTATTTCTAAAACTAGAAGTTCGAATGGAAAAACTGGATAATATTTCAATATAAGTAAGTACGTAAATGACTAGAATGCTTTAGTGAAGCAATATTATAAATTATTTATGTAGTGTCGGTGTTACATATTCTTTCATTTTAAATACAATAACTTAATTGAACCTGTTCTGTCGAGTTTGCTACTCTAGCAAAAATTTAATATGATAAGCATTATATTATGTCAATATAGTAACTACAGACCAAGTAAATTTTTACAAGATAAATATGCGACCTTTTGTATAATCTTTTTGTACCTAATGTTAGTGAAATATCGTATTTTACGAGGACTAAGACATACGACGAGAACTGAAAACGAAATCACCTCGTTATCAGACCGAATGGAGAAATCCTCGCGGGAAATGCTACTAAAGCATACTATATAACTGTGTGCTACGAATAACTACGCGTCTTTATGTCAGAACTTAAATAGATTTCAATCATGGCCTGTCATGATTGTTTATTATAATGCAATTAACATAGGTATATGTCGGCGCAAAACCACGAATTTAAGAAAAACACGTGTCCAGAAATGATTATTTTAATAATTTAAAAC